>NC_133324.1:791124586-791424586 GCF_042186555.1 Aquarana catesbeiana
TATGTTCTTTTTAGTGATGTACAGGCACTAAGCTTGATGTATCCAAACCACAAAGGGCATTATATATTAATGCATTCTTTATAGGAACTGGAGATTTTTCCCCCCAATAATCATATTCATACTTTCAGATTAAGTGTGATTCTGATGGGTGACTAGGGAGAGCTTAAAGGGTAACTCCACTTTTTTGGGAAAAAAATATAACACTAAGCTAATTAGCCATAATATCACAATATACAGTATATGCTATATACTATGTGTGTGTATAAGTCAAGCAGCAACGACACTAGAATGGTCTCTATACAGCAAGACAGCTTCTTCCCCACAGCCATGTCTCACAGTGGGACATCTTCTTACAAAAGACGCTCACGAGCAAGCTCATCTAAGTCATCTGTCACAAATGCAGCAGCTATCGCCTGTTCAAAAGCTGAAGCAGCAAAAGCCAGGGCCGCATTCACAGACCAAGAGTTGCAGATGAAAAAAGAAAAGGCCCGCCTTGATGCAGAAAAGGTGAGACAGGAACAAGAGAGAGAGAAGGAAAGAGTATGCTTGGAGCAAAAGAGAGAGAATAAAAGACCACGCTTGGAGCAAGAAAGAGTACGCATGGAACAAGAGAGAGAGCAAGAAAGAATACACATGGAACAAGAAAGAAAAGAATACCCTCTGAAATTGCAGCAAGCTATCTTAGAAGCTAACACGGAGAAGCTGGCAGTAGAAAGAGACGCTGCCTGCCGCCATTGCAGAGGCAGAAGTTTTAGAAGCAGCCGTCTATGATGAGCCAAGACTAGGGAGCAGCATACCGGGTCTAGAAGAGGACCAACAAGATTCTTCGCAATGCACGTCAGATTATGTCTACCAGCACTGGGACCCAAGCAGCATCGCACAACAAGAAAATAAATATGATGTCAGTGAGTCACATCAAATAAAGCAACAACAAGATGACCTGGGACCCCAGCGTTACAAGCAAGAAAAATCTGACAGAGAACCTTCTATTCCACAAGGTACCCAGCCTTCATACAAGCATCAAACACCAGTCCTCACTCCAAAGGTGTATGCAACGAGCCGGTACGAACTACCAAATGTAAGTTTGAACCCGGCGCACCTAAAGAAGAGACTTTTACCAGGTATGCCTTTACACCGCACCACAATATACCAGCAGCCTACCCCAATGCCAATCAGGCTACTGTAGACTTTGCCAAGTTCCTGGCCAAAAGAGAGTTAGTTACCCAAGGACTTGTCAAATTTAGTGATTGCCCTCGACACTACAGGGCGTGGCGATCTGCTTTCCAGAGTGTCATTCAAGGTCTAGATCTATCCTGCAGGGAACAGATAGAACTCCTCATAAAGTGGCTTGGCAATGATTCTGCTGAACATGCCAAAAGGATCAGAGACATTAATATAAACCACTCTGAGATAGGCCTTACAAACATCTGGAACAGACTGGATAGATGTTATGGCTCACCAGAGGCTATAGAAAGTACACTGTTTAAAAGGATAGAAGACTTCCCAAAAATATCTAGCAGAGGTTACCAAAGACTCAGAGAATTCAGTGACCTGTGTATGGAGTTACAAGTTGCTAAAGCAGAAGGAGACTTACCTGGCCTTTCTTATCTTGACTCTGCTAGAGGTATTAACTCCTTAGCACAAAAACTTCCTTATGAGTTACACGAAAGATGGATTACTCATGGCTGTAACTACAAACGAAAACACAATGTGCCTTTTCCACCCTTTAGTGAGTTTGTGGACTTTGTAGACAGACAAGCAGGAATGAAAGATGACCCCAGCTTCATTTTTCCAGTGTCTTATACCACTTCTTCTGGCCCTAAACAACTCAGAGCTCCAGTAGCAGTGCACAAAACTAACATTTCTTCCCACAGATTTGCAGAGTCTCAGCCAGAGGATCAAGACAGTGACCCTGTTAAGTTCTGCCCTCTACATAAGATGCCACATCCTCTTCTGGAATGCAGAGCCTTCAGGACAAAGACCATCCAGGATCGCAAAGCTTTCCTCAAAGAGAACAACATCTGTTACAAGTGCTGCTCTTCGTCCACACATTTTGCCAAGGATTGTAAGGTCAGTGTCAAATGTACAGAATGTGACAGCACAGAGCACAACACAGCTCTACACCCAAGGCCTACTCCAAGAACTTTCTCACCTGTTCATAGGAACAAGGAGCAAGGCGGGGAGACCAAAGACTCTAGCACAGACGCCATAGCAATCACTTCACAGTGTACTGAAGATTGCAAAGGAAGTACAGGTGGCAGATCCTGCTCTAAAATCTATAAAGTCTCGTGAGAGTTTACCCAAAAGGACGCAGGGACAAAGCATTCAAGCTCTACGTCATCTTGGATGATCAGAGTAATAAGTCATTAGTCAGATCTATGTTTTTTGACATTCTAAACCTTAAAGGCCCCAGCAGTCCTTACTCCCTTAAGACTTGTGCAGGTACAGTGGAAAAGGCGGGTAGAAGAGCTGACGGCCTACAAATTGAATCTATGGATGGTAAGACATGCCTACCCTTACCGACCATAGTAGAGTGCAATCAGATACCAGACAACAGATTAGATTCCCACACCAGACGCAGCAGCTCACCAGACTCACTTGAACCACATAGTACATCTCATACCAGAACCAGATGATCAGGCTCAGATAATCTTACTCCTAGGGAGGGATATCTTGCAAGTCCACAAAGTAAGAAAACTGATCAACGGTCCTAAAAATGCCCCATATACCCAAAAAATGGATCTCTGGTGGGTCAATATAGGTGATGTTTGGCTGGGAGGTGCACACAAACCTGCATCTGTTAATAACCTGCTTACTTGTACCCTCAAGAATGGTCGTCCTTCTCTTTTCCAACCCTGTCAAAATCACATCCTCATAAATGAACTACCACACAACAACCCTGTACCTTTTCCCTTCCTAAGTCCCCACTGTGACAGCAATACCTATGACGAAGACCAAAGCAACTTAGGAAGCACAGTGTTCAGGAGAACAAAGGAAGACAACCAGGTAGCAATGTCCATTGAGGATAGGCTCTTCTTAGAGGTTATGGAAAGGAGTATGGAGAAAGACGGGACTAATAGCTGGGTTACACCTCTTCCCTTTAGACCACAAAGATGACGTTTACCTAACAATAGAAAACTAGCATATAAACATCTCACTTACCTAAGACACAATCTTCAAAGGAAACCAGAGATGAAAGAACATTTCTTTTCCTTCATGGAGAAAATATTCCAGAATGGTCATGCTGAGATAGCCCCAAACCTCAAAGACTCAGAGGAATGCTGGTACTTATCTATATTTGGGGTCTATCACCCTAAGAAGCCAGGACAGATTAAAGTGGTGTTCGAATCCAGCGCCAAACATGAAGGTATCTCTATAAATGATGTCCTTCTCTCTGGCCCTGACCTTAACAACAGACTATTAGGAGTACTTCTTCGCTTTTGCAAGGATTTAGTCGCATTCATGGCAGACATACAGCAAATGTTCTATTGCTTTCCTTTTTAAAGAAGAACACCGTAACTTTCTGAGGTTTCTCTGGTTCAGGGACAACAACCCCTCTGGAGACATCACAGAATACCGTATGAGGGTACACATATTTGGCAACAGTCCTTCCCCTGCAGTTGCTATATATGGCCTCAGACACTCTGCTAGAGAGGGAGAGTCAGAGTATGGGTCAGATGTCAGACAGTTTGTGGACAAGGATTTCTATGTAGATGATTGCTTGAAATCACTACCCACAAATGAAGCCGCAATCAGTCTCCTCAAAAGAACTCAGGCAACGCTTGCACGTTCCAACTTAAGACTCCA
This sequence comes from Aquarana catesbeiana, assembly GCF_042186555.1. Lineage (NCBI taxonomy): Eukaryota > Metazoa > Chordata > Amphibia > Anura > Ranidae > Aquarana > Aquarana catesbeiana. Next base: position 791,128,394 of record NC_133324.1, read on the forward strand.
CAAGATTGCTTCCAACAGTAGAGAAGTTTTAGAAGCCTTTCCTGTCCAAGATCATTCTAACAAGTTAAAGGACTTAGATCTAGGCACAGACTCACTTCCCATGCAACGCAGTCTTGGTTTGCTTTGGGACTTAAGATCTGACACGTTTACTTTCCAAGTAAACACAGAAAAAAAACCTTTACCTGTAGAGGTGTCCTGTCTACCATAAACAGCCTGTATGATCCCTTAGGGTTTGCAGCACCTGTCACCATCCAAGGTAAAGCACTACTGAGAGACTTAACCTGTGAGTCGCTAGATTGGGACCACCCTCTCCCCACCGACAAGAAGAACCTATGGTTAGAGTGGAAAGAGTCACTAACAGCTCTATCCAACCTTAAAATTTCATGCCCATATGCTCCTCTGTCATCTGCAGACATTCAGATGCAAAGACTTTGTGTGTTTTTGGATGCTTCTGTTAAAACAATTGCTGCTGTAGCTTACCTGAAAACCATAGAGACTAAAGGACAATGCCACATAGGGTTTGAAATGGGGAAAGCAAAACTTGCACCACTTCCCGAACACACCATACCCAGGCTGGAACTTTGTGCTGCAGTATTAGCCACAGAACTAGCTGAACTCATTGCAATCAGAGGCCCAGTGAAACTCATTCGCTCTGACAGAGGGTCTAACTTTGTAGGAGCAGTGAAAAAACTTCAAATTCCTTCTAACTTGGACATTCTCAGAGTAGAAAGATACTTGAGTGAACAAGACTGCACGTGGATCTTCAACCCACTCCGCTCTTCTCACATGGGAGGTGTTTGGGAGAGGATGATAGGCATAGCCCGCAGAATTCTTGACTCAATCTTCCTACAAGTAGGAACTGCAAGGCTTACTCATTAATGTTTAGTGACATTTAAGGCAGAGGTTACAGCTATCATTAACGCTAGACCTTTGACATCCATTTCAAGTGACTCTGAGGATCCAGTGGTCCTCACACCTGCCTTGTTACTCACACAAAAGACTAGTCTTGCCAGTGCTCCAGCTGGAGAGTTTTGTGAGAAGGACCTTTACAAACGTCAATGGAGACAAGTACAAACCCCTGCCAATACCTTCTGGAACCGGTGGAGGGAACAATATATATCTACACTACAAGTAAAGAGAAAGTGGCACACTGAAAAGCCTATTCTTAAACCTGGTGATGTGCTCATGAAAGATTGCCAGACACTAAGGAATATGTGGCCTTTAGGTTTGTTTACCAAAGTACTGCCAAGCAAGGATAATCGTGTCCGTAAGGTCGAGGTCAAGATCTTTCAACAGAATGAGGTTAAAGTATTCTTGAGACCAGTGACCGAACTTATTCTGTTGCTCTCTACGGAGGACTCTGTTAGTGACATCACTTGATGTCAGGCGGGGAGTGTTCTGTCCACCAGATGTCTTGCTGATGTTTTATACTGGTTATTTGTACCTGTGTTGTTAAATTTACATGCAAAATGTGTAATTTACTTAAGACAATCATATGTGGTGTGCAGGCTCCATCTAGCGTTCCTTTTTGGTATTGCTGCAGCTCTATTTATTTGTTTAATGTATGTGTACTAAGGAAGTTGTCAGCAAGCAGGGAATTCTGGGTAGAATCTTAGCAGGAAGTGAAACAGCCACCATTTTGTGAGAAGACATTCAGGAAACAACACATGTATTTCTCTATCTATCGCCATCACCCCTTAGAGAACTTAAAAAGTAAGTTTTTGCTATTCCATCTTGTACTGTATATCATTGTTTATGCAATGTATGCTGTATTGTTTGCAATATTATAATTATTTCTGTTATTTTGTAGTTTCACCTGGCTTGTTCTAATAAAACTGAGATCAAAGAAATATGGTATCTACAGTTATTGGGATAAGAAGGTTTAGCTATCTGCTCCTTGAGACAGAACACAGATTGTGAGGGCATCTCTTATGCACAACCCTCATCAGATCACCCCAGAAATTTTTAATCAGATTCAGGTCTTCTAGCAGAAGCCTAGAAAGCTAAATGAGGCATTGGTTGTTAAGGACACAATGGCCCCACTCCTTAACAACCGATAATTACTGGCTTTTTTTTATTTTACATTTTAGCTTTCAGTGCGGGAATCCCGCTAACAGCTGAAAGAACTGAGTCTGAAAGTATTGGTTTTCAGGTATCGGAGCATTTGCATGAGTAACGATACTCATGTAAATGCTTAGTATCATTATCGGTGCAACCCTACTACAGTTAGCTTTAATGTATATAATTTAAGCATTTTTTTATGTAGCGCCACTTTTTTCTTTATAAGTATGATGGTATCAAAAGTGCAAAAAGGGTGGACTTTGAGGTGGCAGCTGGGAAAAAATTCACAGGGTTTCATAATATTTATAGTATTCTTATTGCATTTTATGTTAATTTTTTCAAGCAACGCAGGAGAATATTTGTATTATTTAGCCTAGTACTTCCTTCGGGAAGTCAGTCACCTTGCTGCTATGGGCATTTTTATTTTTATGCAAAAAAAAAAACGTTCATTTGGAAGAGTGTTTTTACTAACAAAATGTAAAGCACAATATAGATATAAAACATAGGTCTAAACAGCTCCAACATGCCATGGAAAAACAAATAGGAGCATGGTGGGCTATAGCAGCCTTTGAGAAATATGTAGAAGAAAACATCACACCTAAGAGATTAAGGTGGTATGTCAGTCCTAATGATGGTCTGGAAGAAAAAAAGGTGATAGAAGAATGGTATCATTTTTTAATCAATGTAAAAAAAAATTATTGGGTATGATCATCAACAGGAGGAAAACTAAATTGGCCCTAGTTTTCTAAGATCTCTATAGTGAAGAAAAATGTTTGCTATTCATTCACAACAATTGCAATGTTTTCTTACAAAATTAGATATTAACACCAGACAAAAGAAATACCAAAGAGACATTAAGGTCTATAAAAGTCAAAAGGTATATAAATGGCAAGAGGACCAAGATGCTTTAGCCTAAAAAGAGTCCTCAGAGCTATAGTCCCACAAGAAATTAGGGATAACGTGAACAAAAATGGGTTTAATAATGTCAGTGTAGAGGTCTCATAGATTAAACCAAGAGTAAGTACAAATGATGTAGTGTATATTTACAAAGATCATTGGGGAATTGCAATTCATACCCACAAAAACAATAATTTGAAAAGTATGGTAAGAAGCCCTTTGATACACCACAATTTAGGGTATCTATACAGAACCAATATGAGCCACTGAGAGATATGTCCCTAGTGCAACATAGGAGGTCCAGCTAGGAAAGAGGTTTTTTTCCTCACATGCTCTGTGAGAGGTAGTCATAGAGGGAGCAACAGACATAGGGTTTCCTCTTATTATGTCCAATACCATCGGTGGAAAATGAAGGTAATGTAGGGAAGCTTTCAAAATGCCATACTATTCCCCTCAGGGCCAATGAAAGCAATATATCGACAGAGGAGAGGCAGAGGTGGAAGGGGGTAAAAGAAAATGGGATTTAAGGGAGGGGATTTTTAATTTAACTGATATTCAGTTTACCAAAGAGGAAAACAAGAGTTTTAGAACAAGGATTGCATTTTGCACCAAAGAAAAAAACACCTGTGCCACTAGCAGGTGTGGCAAGCTCATATTTGCACAAAATATATGGAGAAAAGCATCTTACCTCTCACCAAAAAAAATGAAACCCTGTCTTTTTAAGAGCCATCTGCCTTCATCCACTCACTTCAGAAGTCTCTGCAGGTGAGCTTCAGGCAACATTTCCAAAGGCAGACAGCAGACACAGTCGGAGTCAGACAAAAACCAGTCAGACTGTCAAACCCACAGAAGTACACAGCATAGCAAGGGAGCCAGGACAGCACATCCAAAGACAGACAGGAGACTCAGCCAGAATCTGAGGTAAGTCCTTTACTTGTCAGGACTGCAGAGAGAGAGGGAGAGAAGCCCTCCCAACTGCAGACCTCCAAAATCAGTTACACCATTGCATGGTGTCTGGCGGTTCCCATCCTGTGCTCCCCATCACCCCACACTTTGTGACACCATTCACAGACGCTCTCAGACTGACAATAAAGCCAGGAGAGCAGTGGTGTATATGATAATATGACCATCCCATTGAGTCTGATGATTGACCCCAATGAAAATCCGCATTAGGGTATTTAAACCATAACCAAGATGGCGACCAAATTGCTTCCTGAAGATATTGGATGATGAAACACATAGAGGCGGGACTTTCGGTCAGTCACTTTCGGTGACATCATATCCAGTTGGAACGCACGCTGGCTCTAGGAGATAATGGAGTGCTGGCATTCCTAAACACATAGAGGCTTGTTATATCTAGTTCCAAATCCGATCATGGTACATTTTAATGTGAGTGGCAATTTGTATGTATATGCATTATGCTCCTTATATTTAATAAACACTGCGCAATGAAGTATTTCTCTTTGTCTTTGCTGGTCATGAGTTGCTGCTGAGAGGAGAGTATCATTCTGAGCATCCTGGATGGAGGAGGAGAGGAGATTTTTCGTTTGATTAAAGCGTACTTTGACCTGCTCATTATATATAGGAGGTTATAGAGATTTGGTGAATGAGCATTTTATTTATGTAGCACCACTTGCTTACTATATAGAGCAGGTAAAATAGGTATTAAACATTTCACCGTTCTTTTAGGTTAATATATATCTAAAGATGCTATTGACATGAAATGTTCACCACATGTCGGTAACAACCCATGCAATCCATACATACAAAGAAACCAAAACAAATAAGTTCAGAAATTAAGTTATATGTAATAAAATGGAATGACACAAGGAAAAAGTATTGAACACATGAAAAAAGGGAGGTGCAAAAAGGCATGGAAAGTCAAGACACTAGCTGAAATCTATCAGTAATTAGAAAGCAATCCTGCCCCTTGTCAGTGCAAATTAGTATCGGCTGGTTCAGTCTCAACTGATGGTCTATAAAAAAGGTGTCTCATTACCAATGTTCAACACAAGAAACATCTCAAGATGGGTAAAAGCAAAGAGCTCTCTCAAGACCTTTGCAACCTTATTGCTGCAAAACATACTGATGGCAATGGTTACAGAAGGAATTCTAAACTTCTGAATGTTTCAGTGAGCACTGTTCGGGCCATGATCCAGAAGTGGAAAGAACATAAATTCATAAGCCAAGGACCCCTTGTGGAGAGCTTCAGAAAGACCTGAAATTAGCAGGTACAATTGTTTCAGAGAAAACAATAAGCAATGCACTCAACCGCCATGGCCTGTATGCATGCTCACCACGCAAGACTCCATTGCTGAAGAAAAAGCATGTTGACCACTTAATAACCGGCCTATAGCCAAATGATGGCTACAGGGCCATTTTTTAACTCTGGGGACTCTGAGAGGACCCGGTGCATCACGGATCCTGGTAAATAGCCGCTGATCATGGCCGTTTACCATGTGATCGCTCCGTCAAATGACAGAGCGATCACATGTAAACAAACCGGCGTCATGTCATGACACCGGTTCCTCTCTCCCCTCTCTGTACCGATCGGTACACTGTGAGCGGAGAGGGGGAGGGATCGGATGGCAGCCGCGCTGTGGGCTGGATCTGTAGTGCCCACAGCGCTGCTCAGTGACAAATTCCATCCATCCATCCATGCTCAGCCATCCCTCAATGCTCTGCAATACCCTGCACTACTCTGCAATGCCCTGCAATACCCCACAATACTATGCAATACTCTGCAATGCCCCACAATACTGTGCAATACTCTCCAATACCCCACAATACTATGCAATACTCTGCAATACCCCACAATACTGTGCAATACTCTGCAATACCCCACAATACTGTGCAATACTCTGCAAAACCCCACAATACTATGCAATACTCTGCAATACCCCACAATACTGTGCAATACTCTGCAATACCCCGCAATACTCTACAATACTCTGCAATACCCTGCAATACTCTGCAATACTCTGCAATACCCTGCAATACTCTGCAATACCCTGCAATACTCTACAATACTTCGCAATACTCTGCAAAACTCTGCAATACCCTGCAATACCCCACAATACTCTGCTATACTCTGCCATACCCAGCCATGCTCTGCAATACTTGGTGATACCCAGCCATACTCTGCCATACCCAGTCATACTCAGCGATATCCAGCCATACCCTGCCATACTCAGCCATACCCAGCCATACTCAGCCATACTCTGCAATACTCCGCCATACTCTGCAATACCCTGCAATACTCTGCAATACTCTGCCATACCCAGCCATACTCTGCAATACTCTGCAATACTCTGCCATACCCAGCCATACTCTGCAATACTCGGTGATACTCTGCCATACTCTGCCATACCCAGTCATACTCGGCAATACCCTGCCATACCCAGCCATGTTCTGCCATACTCAGCCATACTCGGCTGTACTCGGCCTCTGTATGTGGCCAGACTGTGGAAGTCTGACACATGTGGTATTGCTGTACTCAGGAGGAGTAGGAGAATCTACTTTGGGGTGTCATTTTTGGTATGTACATGCTATGTGTTAGAAATATTGTATAAATGGACAACTTTGTGTTTTAAAAAAATGCGCTTTAACCACTTCCCGCCCGCCGGCTGTCATACGACATCCTTGACTTTGTGCGGGGATATCTGAATGATGCCCGCAGCTACAGGCATCATTCAGATATCAGCTTTTTCAGCCAGCGATTCCCTACACCATAAGAATGATCATAGCAGCTGTTCCACTGCTTGATCATTCTTACGGGAGGCAAGAGGGGACATCCCCCATCCCGCCGCCCTCTGGTGCTTCTACCAACTCACCGCTACGATCGAAACCAAGACCGTTTGTTTTTTTGTTTTTTTTTTAATTTCAGGCTTCCCAGCCTAGAGGTGAGATGTGGGGTCTTACTGACCCCACATCTCACTGTAAAGAGGACCTGTCATGCCATATTCCTATTGCAAGGGGTGTTTACATTCCTTGTAATAGGAATAAAAGTGATCAAAAAAAATTGGGGAAAAAAAAGCATGAAACTAAAATAAATATAGTAAAATGAACAATAAAAAAAAAAAAAAAATTTAAAGCGCCCCTGTCCCCGTGTGCTCGCATGCAGAAGCGAACGCATACGTAAGTCCAGCCCACATATAAAAATGGTGTTTAAACCACATATGTGAGGTATCGCTGCGATCGGTAGAGCGAGAGCAATAATTTTGGCCCTTAACCTCCTCTGTAACTCAAAACATGTAACCAATAAAACATTTTACAGCGTCGCCTATGGGGATTTTTAAGTAGCGAAGTTTGGCGCCATTCCACAAGAGTGTGCAATTTTGAAAGGTGACATGTTGGGTATCTATTTACTTGACGTAACTTTATCTTTCACATTATGCAAAAACATTGGGCTAACTTTACTGTTTTGTTTTTTTTCAAAGTACAACACTTTTTTTTCAAAAAAAACGCGTTCGAAAAATTGCTGCGCAAATACCGTGCAAGATAAAAAGTTGCAATGACCGCCATTGTATTCTCTAGGGTCTTTGCTAAAATAAAACATATATAATGTTTTGGGGTTCTATGTAATTTTCTAGCAAATAAATGATAATTTTTACATGTAGGAGAGAAATGTCAGATTTGGCCTGGGTGCTCCAGAACACCTGAAGGTGCTCCGTGCATATTGGGCCTCTGTATGCGGCCACGCTGTGTAATTTTTTGGGTTATTTTTACCAAAGATATGTAGCGGTATAAATTTTGGCCAAAATATATGAAGAAAAATTACTCATTTTCAAAATTTTATAACAGAAACAAAGAAAAATGCATTTTTTTACAGATTTTTCGGTCTTTTTTCTTTTATAGCGCAAAAAATAAAGAACCCAGCGGTGATTAAATACCACCAAAAGAAATCTCTATTTGTGTGAAAAAAAAGGACAAAAATTTCATTTAGATACAGTGTTGCATGACTGAGTAATTGTCGTTCAAAATGTGAGAGCACCAAAAGCTGAAAATTGGTCTGGTTATTAAGGGGGTTTAAGTGCCCAGTGGTCAAGTGGTTAAAGTTTGCAGCACAACATTTAGTCAAGTGAAATACTTTGAGAATATAGTCTGGTCAGATGCAAAATTTAACTCTTTGGATGCCATAATACACACTAGGGATGAGCCGAACACCCCCCCCCCCCGATCGGTTCGCAACACAACATGTGCGAACATGCGAACACTGTTAAAGTCTATGGGACACAAAGTGAAAAATCAAAAGTGCTAATTTTAAAGGCTTATATGAAAGTTATTGCCATTAAAAGTTTATGGGGACCCGGGTACTGCCCCAGGGGACATGTATCAATGCAAAAAAAAAGTTTTTAAATATATCCGATTGAACGTAGCATCGATCGCATTCACCGCATACCAAAACCTAAACATCTGGAGGCATCTATTCCCAGAGATGTTCTCATGAAAATTCACTTTTTCCCCACTAAAGAGAAGCTCTTGGCAAAAGCGAGATCAACCCTTGATCTTCCGGCTCCGTACTCCGGGATACACCTGTATGCCGATCTCTCCCAATATACACTCAACATGCGACGCCAGATGAAAAACACTCACCAAAGCCCTAAACAATCACAAGGTCCCATATAAATGGCGACACCCAGCCACTGTGATTGTCACCAAAAATGGGGCGTCTCACACAGTTTCTAATCTCGACGATGGCCTCCTTCTTCTGCAGTCATGGGGAATAATCCATGAACTCCCAAACAACACAATGCAGCCTCCTGCTAAACCTCAGAAGACTAGATCCCAGCATAAAGACCTCCGCAACTTCAGAGGTAAATGAATATCCCGCTGGTAGCAACTTCCCCAGCGTCTTTCAATCCGGTCATAGGTCAAGCTGAATGACACTTATTCTGAACTTTGCCCTCGAGTTGGTCAGTAGCACACGTTGGTATACTGACCTTTGAGTTACAGTTAACAGTTTCCTGTTTATCGTTTCTATTCCCTTCCACAACAGTGGAGCACAGCAACTACTGAACTACCAACCACACGAACCGTTCACCACCTACGATACGGTCAGGATCTACCTTGACATATCTACGCAACGTTTGTGCTCTAATATAACCCTTCTTTTCTTTCCACCTCTCTGCGACAGACTTTGCAGTGCACAGTACATACTCTTCCATAACCACCGGAGACCAGAAGATTGCTCTGCGGAACCCAGCATACGCCAAACATCTCAGAGGCTTCCATCCATCCAATAACAGTGAGTTTTTCCTTTTTTCTTCTAACATTGTCACATCGACATCCACTTTTCTATAATGGCTATCAACGTACTATCCATTAATGCCAAGGGTCTGAACCACCCTGCTAAGAGGGTCTCCCTGTGGAAAACTGCACTGAAGCACAACAGCGATGTATTATGTGTTCAAGAAACACATTTTGACCAAAATGCCACCCCTTATTGCCAACATAAAGCATAACCATTCATCTACAAATCGTGTTTCTCCAAAAAGCAACGAGGAGTTCTAATTGCTATTAGAGTTTCCTTTCAACTACAGAAATCTTCCTGGGATCCAGAGGGTCGCTTTATAATCCTTGTATGTACCATCAACAATGTCACATACACTTTGGTATCTATCTATGCCCCTAATCATAGACAAATGCCCTTCCTCAAAAATACCCTTAAAGCGATCAGAGAAATACAACAAGGTCACTTACTAATCTGCGGGGACTTCAATTTAGTCCCAGACAACGAGATGGACTCCTCTTCTGGACCAAAGAGATTCACATCCCTGCTGAACTCTTTCCAACGACCTATATGATGCCTGGAGGTGTGATCATGTGGCTGAAAGAGATTACACATACCTTTCTCCGCGTCACAACATGTATTCTCACATTGATCTCTTTGTATCAGATAAATGGTTATTGCAAAATATTCATGACTCCAAAATCCACACCAGCACCTGGTCAGACCACGCGCCTATAAGCATTAAAATTACAAATAAATCAGCTAACCCTAATTCTTTCATCTGGAGAGTTGAATAACTCTCTCCTACAACATCCACCCAATGTCACATATTTGTCCCAGAAACTCAAAGAATTCTTCCTCAATAACACTGGCTCGGTGGCTGACCCGGCGGTCCTATGGAATGCCCATAAATCCTTCATGAGAGAATTCTTTATACAACTTGGTTCCAAACTGAAAAGGAGGAGGATGCAGAGGTTGGAAGAATTAACTGCAAAAATAGCCGCAATAGATCTCCAAAACAAAATAAATCCATTATCTTCACTACAATCCCAAATTTTCAAATTGTGTCACAAACTCCGCTCCCTACTACTTGAGGGCTATGAATTGAATCTTAGAAAGCTAAAGGCTAGATCCTATGTCACAAGTAAAAAAGCGGGGAAGCTTATGGCCCGCTGTATCAAAGGACAAAGACTAAAAACTAGAATAGCACATCTGGTCCATCCTATTACCCAAAATAAAATCATCAACCCCCAAGCTATAGCGGACGCATTCAGCTCCTATTATGGAGACCTGTACAACTTAAACACTGATAATGAAACCCACCAACCTACCCAGAACTAGATACAATCCTTTCTTGAGGCAATCTACCCTCTCTATCGCCTGACCAACTATCGTACCTGAATAATCCCTTCACTGAACAAGAAATACATATGGCCATCACAAATCTCCCTAATTATAAATCCCCTGGACCAAATGGCTACACTGGGGAATACTTTAAAGTATTCGAAAATACACTGACCCCACACCTATGCACACTATTTAACCACGCTGCATCCTCCTCCTCGTTTCCCACTGAAATGTTATCGGCACTAGTGATCACCTTGCCTAAGCCAGGCAAAGAGCCTACCAAGTTTGCCCCCAGCCTTCCAAATTTGTTCATGGGCAAGTGGGAGGAGGACGTCATCTATGCCAACAAGAGACCAGAGTTGGTCCTGTGGGCCAGGTACATAGATGACGTCCTCCTCCTATGGGATGACACCCATGAGTCCTTACAGTTGTTTATGTCCTCTTTGAATAACAACGATCGAGGCATAGAATTTAAATATGAAGCCAGTCAGCACACTATCAATTTTTTGGATTTGAATATTCGAAGTGAGGGTGACACTCTAGTCATGTCCACTTTTTTCAAAGCGACTGACCGAAATTCCTTCCCAGAGACAGTTGCCATCATCGCCCATGGCTAGATTCAGTCCCCAAAAGCCAATTAATCCACATGAGGAGAAACTCTACTCAAGTGGATGAGTTTGACATACAGACCAGGATATTTAGGAATAGATTATGTGATAAAGGGTATGATCTAACCACCCTAAATAATAAAATTGAGGAGGTCCGTATGTTGGACCGTGATTCACTTTTGGTAGACAGACCAAGGATAGCTGAATGTGACTCGGAGAATTTGATTTGTCCGTTCATTACACTTTACTCCCAACAGCATTTTTCTGTGAAGAAACCTATACGCAAGCATTGGCACATAGTAAAAAATGATCCTGTGCTTGGTACGGTACTCCCTGACAAACCATGTGTAATATTTAGGGGAGCCCCTCCTATCAAACAATTAGTGGCCCCTACTTTTTGAAATCCACCTATATATAAGCCCATGTTTTTTCAAAACCTAGTTGGTTTTTATAGATGTAACAACTGTGCTGTTTGTTCTATTAATGCTATCAAGTCTAGGAAAACAACAGAATTTACGTCTAGAAAAACAAATCACACATTTCCCATTAAGTCCTTTGTCACCTGTTCCACTCCGTGTGTAGTGTATCTCCTGACCTGCCCATGCGGGCTTCAGTATGTTATGCGTACGGTTCGCCCTCTGCAGGTCAGGCTTAATGAGCATCTAGGTAATATTAGGAGAGGCTTTAAGGGCCATCCACTTTCTAAACATTACTTAGAGGTCCACCAACAAAACCCTAAGGGTACATCTATGGTAGGTATAGATAGATTGAGATTACCTTGGAGAGGGGGTACTAAAAGACGGGCCATCTCTAAATTAGAAATGAATTGGATCTACAAGATTAAATGTCTTAGACCTTCAGGATTGAATGTAGATATAGAAATCAATGCTTTTATTGATAATTCCTGACTTTTTTGGCTTTTTGTTAAGTATGAATTGTCTGATAGGAGGTTTATTTGTTGTATTTCAGATTTTATATAGAAGGGATCCTGACCCCGCTTTTTATTCAATTAAGAGAATAACATTGCATGGGTCTTTTTGCCCCCCTTTTTTATTTGTATTTTTATTTGCATATAATTCTCATAATTTTTTAATTGGCTTCATACAAATAGTAGCCTTAGAAAAATATCTTCTAGTATTGTATGACATTATGTTCCTTCTAACGCTAGTATTACTGATCTATGTGTGGGAATAAGATTAGTTTGACATCTGTTTCCCCTTGTATTTTATCTGTGTTTTATTTTTTATTTTTTGTTTTTAAATATGGCACCTGTGACAACACAGGCACATCCCGTATGAAGAGTATTAGCATCAGATCAAGGTCTGGCTCCCTTCTGCGTTCCACCTATTTACTATATCCAATATGGCGCCCAAGTCAGAACGAGGCTTGGTTGCGGCCGTATGCTATTTGAGTGATGGCTCAGCACATCGCCCGTGCCCCAGGAAGACGCAAGGTATTGCGAAACATGTAGGGCGGTGCGTTGTGCTGACGCCATCACTCCACATGTGACCCCGGCACGCAGGGTGTTTTGTTTTTTTTCGTTTGTCCAGCTGGCTTGTTATGTGTTTTTTATATGTCATTTGAGGACATCCGCATGTTTTATGAATAAAGCGCCTTTGATCTACTACATGATCAGCGTCCCTTGTCTTCTCGCTTTTCCACTCGGGGTCCAGAGCCCGAGTGGTTTCATTTAAGAGCCAGATTAGCTTTCGGGTTTTATTCCGTATCCCTGTGTGACATCTTCATCCAACATCTGAAGTGATCCAGAGACCGGAGACACTACACATCTACAGTCCCCCATAGAGGGTTATCTGTCTGCTCGAATGACCCTGTGCTGGAGGGGGTCCACCTTTTCTGGTAAGGGTCTCCACACACAGATTGCCACTCTGATACTGTGATCCATCCTTCCACCATCTATGCCCCAGGGACCTTCATAGCATTTCATCTATATCATCTCCCATTTTGGAACTCACTCACCTGTGTACACTTATTTATTTATGTTACACTCACAACTCAGTGCGGACATTATGTTATGTTTGATTTATTGCAATTTGGGAGATGGATGTATTTTTTCACACCATAATTTATTGTTCACTATATCACACTAGATATTTGTGTATACATACTATGTATGATCCTTTATCCACTTATAGCTCAACTTTATTTTTATTAGTTTAAAGAGCCTACCAACCCCCAACATTTTCGTCCCATTTCACTACTAAATCTCGACCTTAAATTATATGCCAAAATACTGGCAAATAGGCTTGTAGACATTCTTCCTTCACTGATACATAGGGACCAAACAGGTTTCACCAAGGGTCGTCAGACCTCGGACGCAACTGGACGATTAATTAACATTATCCATCACTCCAACTCGACGGGAACGCCTTCTCTGCTTCTATCTTTAGATGCAGAGAAGGCGTTCGATAGAGTAAACTGGCATTACCTATCTATGATTCTCCTAAAATTTGGTTTTGAAGGACACATCCTCCAGGCCATATTAGCACTTCACACCACTCCATCAGCGTGCGTATACACATCTAATTTGCTATCGTCTCCTTTCCGCATAACCAACGGAACAAGGCAGGGATGCCCACTTTCCCCCCTGATTTTCAATCTGGTAATGGAACCCCTAGCTGAAAATGTCCGGTCTAACACCAACATTACAGGCATCACCACAGGAAATTCAATAAATAAAATCAGCCTATTTGCGGATGATGTAATCCTGATGATTGCTAATCCATCCTCCTGCCTTCAAGAAGTCCAAAAACCTGGTTCGGAGAGGTATTCTACTATAAAGCCAACCTGTCAAAATCTTACATTCTTGATCTAGGCTTAGACGCAACCTCATGGAATCTCTTACAACAACAATTCCCATATACTTGGGCAGACAAAAGTATACCATACCACCCGGGTATCCATCTCACTAGATCCATAAAATCACTGTTTTCGCACAACTATCTCCCTCTACGAGACAAACTCCAAGCTGACCTCAACGATCTGTCCAAACATGAGTTTTCCTGGTGGGGCAGATTAGCTGCATTCAAAATGATTCATCATCTCAAATTCTCTACCTCTTTAGGACTCTCCCCATTCCTATACGTGTCAGCTTCTTTCAATCCCTCCAAGCCATGCTCTCTCATTATGTGTGGTGCGGGAAAAAATCCAGATGCTCACACTCAAGACTCATTAAACATAGACTCTACGGAGGAGTGGGCTACATAGACTACTTCTTGGCCTCCATTCTAACCCAAACAAAGGAATGGTTTCTCCCCAATCTTACAACAATTTGGGGATCCATTGAATCCACATACAACATCTACGGCCCAACAAAACTCTGGCTATTTGTGGCCCAAATGGGAGCTAAACTCCCTTCTTATTTAGCCCCAACCATGACAATTACAATTAAAACGTGGTTATACTTGTTGTCCAACCACCCTACAAACGTGCCACAGACTCCCTTAGAAATTCCCTTGCAAACCTTAAATTTCCTCATAAACCAAATATCCCTCACCTCCTGGATAAAAAGAGGCATAAAATGCCTTCACAACCTATACTCTGATAGCACTCTTAAGACCTTCTCTGACATCCAGAAAGAATTCCACATTCCTCCCACTGATCTCTACAAATATGCACAAATCAAACACTGTTTACTCAAATGCCCAAATCTCCCTCAAATCATACATACGTCAGCATGGTCCTTTCTATCATCACCTACCCCAATTCGAAAAGGAATAACACTTTTTTACAACCTCTTCCAACAAAAACAAGCATTTGACAAAACACCCTCACACATTCAATGGGAAACTGAGCTACAACAATCGTTTACAAATCAACAGTGGAACAAGGCTTGTAAGGTGACACAAAATGCCACACAATGTTCAACTTTATGGGAACTAACTGTTAAAATAACCCTTCGCTGGTACTACACTCCTGCCAGAATATCTAGATTCAATCCTCAACTTCCAGATAAATGTTGGAGACTATGTGGATTATGAGGGGACCTCCTACATATTTTGTGGAATTGCCCCAAGCTGCTCCTATATTGGAGAAGTATATTTCAGATTATCTCTGAAATGTCCCAACAACAGATCCTACTGACTCCGGCCCTAGCAATACTCTCTCTTGGCATAGACCGATTTCCCCACGCATTGCAACATACCATCATTCAAGTACTTCTAACTGCAAGGTTATTGCTCACTAGAAACTGGAAAAACACTGCTCCTCCAACAATAACGGATATAATAGATTTAACTCATTTACATTGCACGTACGAGTGGATGTTGGCATCCTCCACTGGAAGACTCCATATCTTCCACAACAACTGGTCATCTTGGCTTTCCTGGTACACAAACACTGAAATAATACCTTCCCCTTAATTGTGTACAACCAACTTAGAAATACGATGAAATGACCACGCTTCTCCTCGGACACAGATTGCTCCCATTGGGGTGTCTGAGAGAAGCGAGGTCAGAACTACTACCGCTGTCTAACCCTGACATCTTTCACAAAGACAGGTTGACACGAAATTGAAACACCTATCCAATAAATAGACGAGGAAGTTTAGGGCATCGCAATCCGATAATGTTTGTAATCTTCATTTAATGTATTCTGTATGTACTACTGTGTAAATTTTACTCCACTGTTCTACTTTCTATTTACTACTCAATGTGTATATGTTTTCATTTTGTTCCTATTGTATTAAATACCAATAAAAATTATTGAAACAAAAAAAAATTAAGATTGGATGAGTTGCATCCCCAGGTACAACCATTCCTCATAGGCAGAATTAATTACCAACAATTCGCAATCTCCAACATCATAATTTTATTCTTCCAGGGTTAGCTTTCTGAAAAGACAAAAGCCAAAGAGGACACTTGATGTTTTGGGGCCTTAACACTGTGATATATACCAATGCTGGATCTGGGTGCTGCAACATTAGTACTGATGTAAAAAGGAATTTCAGCTTGTCAAATGTTCATTGAAATCCTGATGACCACTTAAAATGGGTATGCTGCTTCATGAGTTGCGTGATGGGAAACATAATAAATGAAAAGCCTTGATAAACGTTCTGTAGAAGTTGGCAAAACCGATGAATCTTTGCACTTCCTTTCTATTGACTGGGACAAGCCAATCCAGAATGGCCTTGACCTTTTGATTAACCAATTCAGCCTCACAACCAACAACAGGTCTCAGGTGGTGCCTGTGCAGCAATGTATTTTATAATGGTGGACTGTGTCATATGGGTGCTGTTAGAAGGAGTAGGTGATGGGATGACGTTACAGTGTAAGTCTTTGTGTTGCACAGCTACTCAGCACAATGGACAAGGAAGTGGGCAGGTGGTTACATATGGGTTGCATGTTTCAAATCGCAAGTGACTTTCATTAATCACATGGTGGAGGTAATACTGACTGTCTTCTTAAATGAGATCATGTGGGGGTGGGATGCTCAGATACAGAGAGGAAACTTGCAAGCAAGCAAATTTACATTAATTTTATGATATTTTTGTTCCACTTACTGTGCGCTAACTGAAGAATTTCCAGACACAACAATGGGCCAATCAGAGTCTGAAAATAGTTGTTGCTGACACACACACACAAAAAGGTAGTCCTAAAAAGGACTCTGAACTGTGAACATAGGTAGGGGTACACAAGTATATGTAGCCCACCACATGGCAATCCAAATAAATTAAGCATAATGTAGCACAGTATATGTAGCACTGTATAGCAAGTAACTCTCCCTATGCACAGACTCAGTTTGTTCTCTCTAAACTACTCCAACACACACTGACAATTGTCTGCTGGGAACATTTGCTTTTATAGTCAGGGGGCTGCCACAGAAGAAAGTGCAATTTTTGGCCCTTCTAAACCAGATGACCTAACTTCAAAGTCCATGCAATGGATTATGATTACAAAGAATTCAGCCAGGTGAATTACTGCATTAGCTTACAAAGACCATGAACCTTGAATATGCAGGATACCCCTCAAACTGAACCAGAATCACATCCCTGATGATAACGTGGCACTGTGCTGATATTTTTTTATACTGACCTGATATGATAATATGGCATTTTACTGGTATGTGACACTTAACAAATATCATAACTTGACACTCAGTTGGTATCTAATAATGTAGCAATAAACCTATAATAGGGTAACAATAAATATGGACATTTTAATGCGACAATGCAATGGTGTGTAATAATTTGGCACTGGTTGGTGTGGGTGGCCGATGGTATACCATAATGTGGCACTAAACTAGTAAATTATAATATAACAAACAGTTGGCAAATAATAATATGACAACAAGCTGGAATATGCAGTAAAATACTGGCACTGAGAAAATATAATAATGTGGCTCTGAGCTGTTGACAGATTTCAAATATTCACTAGGCGATGCAGATTTGTCCATTACCATTTAAGAGTAACGTATCTCCTAAACTCTTATCAGGAAATATTTGATAATTCAGACCAGCCACTGTCTGCAGTGGAAATTTGTAAACACATAAACAAGGATAACCAATATTTGGTCAGTTTGGGGAATAGTTATAAAATCTCCTGCTCTAAGCAGGGGAAACAATCACACCATTTATATTACTAATGCCAGGCTTTTCTTTTAAAGAAGTAGGAGAAAGGGGAAAGCCTTACAATTGCTTATATTTCAAACCAAGTATAGTGTTCCAAATACTCAAGATATATATAATAAGCTATTTTATGTGGCAGTGTCATATTGCTGATAGCTTCACATTAGGAGACATGTATTATAATACAAATTGTGGTTTCTGCTGAGATTTTCCTATAACTAATACAGCCAAAACAAGTTAAAGGTCCTCATGGGTTCAAACATAGAATAATCATGCTCCAAGCAACTAAATCGGTTACCATAATGATTTCTTTCATTTTAATATTTACATATTTTACATTATAATAACTATATTATTTTAAAATATACATTTCCAACGCTAACATAATAAAACAAAATCTCAATAAGAGATGTCTTATGAAGTTAAAATCTCTTACACCCAAATCCAATATTTCCATTTCAGCTGGACACCGGTGTGTTAAGTTACCTGCTGGCTTCCTATATGTCTTTGAAACACCAGTGATGTGATTTTTCTACAGGGAGTTGGTGCTTTCAGTGCTGATGCTTGTACAGAAATACCCATACTCATGGGGTTTTTGCCAGTGAAGGGACATGAATGAAATTAAACTTTATTTGTGTTTCCCATTGCACCTCATGTGGTGAGCTTCTCTCCTAGACACGTCTGTAACATTGAGCAGCATTACATTTGTGTGCAGAATCTGTAGTTCTATAAGTCCAGTTTGGCCATCTTGCAGTTTAATCTGCCTCAAGCTGGAGTGTCCCTAATCAAATTTAGTGCATTTTGCAGCCAGGCTGTAACTAGCCTGAGCTTTGTTTACCTTTGTTCAGGCTTCTCTGGTTCCCCTAAGTTTAGTGAGTTGATTTATTCTGCCGTGCCTATTACTGGTGAGGAGGTTCCAGTAATCATCTTGAGAAGGACAATCATTGCGTTATAAATGTACTCTGGATAAGTCACATAGGGGGTCATTTACTATAGCGCCGCAAATTATTGATAATTAGGACTAATTTGCACTAAAACGGTATTTACTATAGTGCTGGTGAGCAAATACTCCCAAAATCGAATTTACTATAGTTCCCTGAATCAAATAGCCCCCAAACCCTTACTCTGCTAAAACATGGAGAATTGCACATGGAAATATTGTTTAGAGCAATTGCCTAAATAGTACTGAAATATGTGGTATATTATTTAACGATAATCTGCTTTCAAACTGCGTGAAAAGGTGATTTCTACACTGAAATATCTTTAAAAGGCTGAGAAGAGATCATTTTCCTGTTTTTGTGCAACTAGGTGCCAACACAACTGAGCATGCTCCGACCTGCAAATAGCTCTCATTTTAGCTCCAGTGTCTTTTTAACAAGGTGCTATAGTAAACTTGAGAATGAGCGCTGAGTAAAAGTGCATTTTTTGGAAGTGAAAATCTGCGCTATTATAGACCAATGCAAGTTTTAGCATTGATTCTATTGGAACAATTGTAACTTTCACAAAGCCTTTTAATGTTGAGATGAAATGTATCTTTCTCTGAAATAAATTTTCCTTTGCAACATTGTTGCTTCTACTTCAAATATTTTGTTTTTAAGAATGCTAGAATGTGAAATGTTTTGATGTTTTGGTAAAATATATTTTTCTCTGTCACTTTCGCTTGTTACTCTTCATCTCACAACAATCTTTACCCAAACTCACACAGGTGTCTTTACAAACCAAAAACAATACCATTGCTGATACAAATTTAAAATGAGTCACAATTTTTTGTGCTTTTTATTATTTCCAAATGATCATAATTTGAGCCCAAAAAATGTGATATGTCTACCAACATCCGAAATCAAAATGTAATTCCCAAAAATGTGAGGGTAATATCAATATTTTACACTCACCCACAAAGAACCACCAAATATCACAAAATAAATCAAGAAGAATAACTCTTATGTAATGCAATTCCATCACCTGTATGTCCAAAGAAATGCAGTATTTATGTGTATTTATGTGTAGGAGGTTTTCACAGCTATGTGGCTTAGAGGTTAGAACTTCTGCTTATCATCCCTGAGTGTCTCAGTTCGATTCCCAAACATTCTGCTTCATGTAGAGAAATTGTCTCATCTCCCAGGTCCTAAAACAAAATGTAGTATTTATGTGTAGGAGGGTTCCACCACCATTGTAATTCTTGCCAGATACACTATCCAATCAAAAGTATTGGGATGCCCGCCCTTCCACACACATGAACTTTAATCACCCGTACACACGATCTGAATATTGTACGAAAATTGTCGTCTGAGGAAGAATCGAGAATCGTGGTACGAGAATTTTCTTGACTTTTTTTACCTATTCAATTTCTACTTGCGACTATTAGGTGAAAAAGGTTGTACAATCTGTCATACGATATGCGGATCGTGTGTACGGGCCATTAGTCCATAGGGTTAAAAATTGATTTGGCCCACCCTTTGCAGCTAGAACAGATTCTGGGAAGGCTAGGAAAGCTGTCCATAAGGTTTAGTGTGTCTAGGGAAATGTTTGACCATTCTTCCAGAAGTGCATTTGTGAGGCCAGGCACTGATGTTGGATGAGAAGGCCTGGCTTGCAGTCTCTGCTCTAATTCAGCCAAAAGGTGTTCTATCAGGTTGAGGTCAGGACTCTGTGCAGCTAGTCAAATTCCTCCACCCCAAACTCCATCATCCATGTATTTATGGACCTTGCTTTGTGCAGTCATGTTGGAACAGGAAGGGGCTATCCCCAAACTGTTCCCACAAAGTTGGGAGCATGAAATTGTCCAAAAAGTCTTGGTATGCTGATGCCTTAAAAGTTCCCTTCACTGGAACTAAGAGGCCAAGTCCAACCCCTGAAAAACAACCCCACGTCATAATCCCCCCTCCACCAAATGATTTGGACCAGTGCACAAAGCAAGGTCCATAAAGACATGGATGAGTGAGTTTGGGGTGGAAGAACTTGACTGGCCTGGACAGAGTCCTGAACTCAACACAACAGAACACCTTGTGCTTCTGTTGTACATCCTAATGCTTGTGTCAAAGTTGATATGCTCTCCCTGTGTGCGTTGCTCACTTCAATCCAACAACATGCTGGCATTTTATTTGTCTCCTGTTGAAATGGTCTCTAATGTAAGAAAGTTAATTTTGGACTTTATATTGGAAGCTCATTGCAGCTAGGGACTGATGTTAATGTTTGTTAGCACTAATCATGCCCAGGGACATGGACATTTAAAATTGTTGAGTTTACACTGCACAGGTACATATGTTTAGAAAACTGTTGCTTTGTTTATGTGCATGCAAATGGACTTTGATCTTTGGCCTGTACAGTAGTTGGAGATTTAATGCACATAGCCAAGGGCTAACACAGTTGCAAATAGTATTATGTGTTCCTGCCCATCAGGTGCAATCACTTCAGACATACACGAAGAGACAGATTGAAAGATGAAGGTGGGCGTGTACTTCTATTGGGCGTGTGTCAGTGTGCTAACAATACAACCTACCTTATATAAAGGGCTGCAGTAGGGGGGGTTCATTTGGCCTGAGAAGGCCAGGTTTTTTGCTGTGATTTGTGGGGTCGAAGGAGGGCCTAAGTGTGACGAACGCAGGTGTCAGATCCCTGCCCAACTCGCTAACTTGCAACGAAGGACTGGCTAACCTCACACCACGCTGTCACTTACGTAACAATGCCACTCTCAGCTGCGCCCAGCATAAAGATTTTCCAGCTTGTGGGACCACAATCTAGGTGCGAGCAGCCTGAGAGTGATTGTCACTGGGCTAATTACACAATTAATCCTTTAACTGCCACCACCCCCATTTAAAAGACCGAGCTCGTAATTTTAGCAATACCAATTATAATTTTAGAATAAACGCCTGCCACACACACTGCCACCACAGACAGGTCTGCTCAGAGTCTTACTCTACAACAGTAGCGCCCTTCAAGAGGCAGGTTTGTTTATAGCTTGCATTAAGAGCTTTAGAGACAAGGTTAACACTTTTCAACATAAGGGTTTATTATGAAAAGGTCAAAGTTGATGCAAATAAAACATTTACAGAAAAAAGATGTTTCAAAAGAAAAGACAATATACAGCCACAAAGAAATAAGGTAGGATTGGGAAGGAAGAATACTTTCAATTAGTGTCCGAGGGTTGAACAGAGTTCGATCGATGAGCTAGGTAATTGGTTCTCAACTTGGCTGATGCTCCTTCTTGGATGGTAAAAGGAGAACTGCCCGTTGTCTTGGCTTCTCCTCTTTTCTGTCAAATCAAAGGGGGTGTTGACAGCGACCAGTGACCAATCGTCTGGTCATCTTGTTTAAGGGTTGGTTGCTGGGAGGTGTCTACACTTATGACCTTGTCCCAGGTACACTTTGTGATACATATTCATATCTCTGCATTTCTACTCTTTATAGACTGCAAATATCCATATTATTGTTCAGCGTGAGATTTCCTTCAAAACAAATATAAACATGCCATGTCTATAATGTCTAGTCCACGTAGGAGGAATAAGGGGTACCAGTAGTTTCCCATATGACTTGACATAGGGATGTCTGAACTTGAAATGTTACAAATTATCTGAGGAAACTAAATATGTCCATATTATGGCTGTGCTATTACTAAGTCGAAAGTTATGAAACATGCTGAAATTTCATACTTATTCCACTGTTTTAAGCTTTATGAGTATTCAGACATTTTACAACCGGGGCCTGTTGGTTCTCTGAATGGAGAGGGTGCCAGTTTTACGACAGGCCTGAACATCTTGCCAGTTCAACAAGTTGTTTTTACTGACCTAGCCTGGTTCTGTTTTCTGTTGAGATAACCTTTCTTTCCTTTGAAATTTGAAAAGCTTTGAATTCCTAAGACAAGAGAGGAGGGAGGAGGGAGTTCAGATTTCTATGTAAGGTACACGGTTAGCCAAGATGTCATGGCTGCGTTCCAAACAACATGGCAGCTAGCTACAGCGTTTCATGTCCAGTACGTGATATCGTTACACTAATGCCCTGTACACACGGTCGGACATTGATAGGACATTCCGACAACAAAATCCATGGATTTTTTCTGACGAATGTTGGCTCAAACTTGTCTTGCATACACACGGTCACACAAAGTTGTTGGAAAATCCGATCGCTCTAAACGCGGTGACGTAAAACACGTATGTCGGGACTATAAATGGGGCAGTAGCCAATAGCTTTCATCTCTTAATTTATTTTGAGCATGTGTGGCACTTTGTGCGTCGGATTTGTGTACACACGATCGGAAATTCCGACAACGGATTTTGTTGTCGAAAAATTTTATAGCAAGCTCTCAAACTTTGTGTGTCGGAAATTCCGATGGAAAATGTGTGATGGAGCCCACACACGGTCGGAATTTCTGACAACAAGGTCCTATCACACATTTTCCGTCGGAAAATCCGACCGTGTGTACAGGGCATAAGAACAGGCCAGAATCTTTCTTATGGAGTGCTGCTCGGCCTTATGATCGAGTGTCACATACGCCTAGGTTTTGAGTTGGGGGGTGTTCTGTGGGCCCCTCTTCTGGGTGAACCCCCAGATAAACAAGAGGCCAAAGAAAGGCAAAACTAAAAAAGGACGTCACCATGTCGCGGGGTTCGATGCCTTTGAGAAATTCTATGAGAATCCAGGTAAAGCCTGAATATAGTGGTGAAGTGGTTCTGAAGACGATCGCTGTGGATGTTTTACAGAAGTTGCTGAATTTACAGGTCAGTGATATATTTGCTCTCCAAGATTTTGTGGTCAGTGTTCAATACAATGTTTCTTTTCATACTGAGGCTACCTGACAAGCTGCATATGAGAATTGGGTGAAGGCGGATCTGGGAGGAAATTTGCTAACTAAGAAGATGGACGTCAGTTTATTGTTTGATCCTGGATTGAAGACCGTGATTGTACATTGTTATAATCCTTTTTTGGAGCCGGAATTAGGGAGACAATTTTTGTTGTGGTATTGTGTGGGGGCTGACAGAGGAGAAAATGTGGATGTGAATGTGAACTGAGAACTGGAGAAGCAGGAGACTGAGCGGGTGGATGAAGGGAGTGAGCAGGTGGCTGGCACGGAAGGTGGAAAGGTGCCGACCCCCCCAGACGCTAGAAACTCTGCTAGTAGCTCCAAGGAAGGTGTCAGACAGGAACTGCAAGGAAGTATGGGTAAAAGTGGATTGAATATTAATCTGACAGAGGAGGGGGATAATGAGATGCAGGTTGGTGAGGCGGAAGAAGCTGTGGTGGATGAACGCATGGAGGGAGGGAGGTGGGCGGAGTGTGTGAAGAGTTGATCCCTTTGATAAAACAGGAGGAGGCAGAGCAGGAGAGTCAATATGTAGAAGAGGAGGTTGGTGAGTGGGCTGAGGATATGGAGGGGCTGGAGGTGAGGAGGAAGGAGGGGTCAGGATCAAAAGACCTTTTAACCGCCACTCAAAGACCAGGGCCTGATGTGGAGCAGGGGAGTGAGGTACAGAGAAAGAAGCCTAAATGGGACTTGTCTCTGGTACTGCCGAGTATAAGTATGGATTCACAAGTGTCAGATATTTCAAGTGGAGCAACATCACCATTGGGCTTGGTAGGTTCTCCTGCCATGCAATATTTGGAGAGTGAATCAGTTGATCCTCTTGTAAAAGGTACAGGGAAGGGAAGTGGAAAAGAGCTTCCTGATGGAGGGGTTTAGTGTTTTCTGCAGGGTTTTTTTGATCCTTCCCATGGCTTTGTCTATATGTAGTGTGAATGTGCGTTCGATTGGATCTGTCTATCGTCGTGCAGCTGTTTTGTCTGAGTTGGCTAAGATTGAGTGTGATGTCTTGTGTTTGCAAGAGTGTGGTTTGTGGTATGCTCCAGGCCATGGGGACTGGTCTGCAGGACCAGCGATTTGGTCTTGTGCTGCAGAAAATAAAAGTGAAGGCATGGGGGTGCTCTTTAAAAACCCAGAAATTGAAGTTGAATCATGGGTGGAAGTGGTGATAGGAACAGTTCTGAGTGTAACATTTACCTACCTGGAAGAATCCTTTAAGTTGGTATATGTTTATACAGCAGTGCAAAAAACTGCCAGAATGGATTTGTTGGAAATTTTGAGGCTCCACCTTGTGGGGAGAGGAAAGACCATTGTTGCTGGAGACTTTAATATTATTAGGACTGTTGAAGATAGAGTAGGCCAAGGTGAAAGCCGGACTGATGTCACCAGCACAGCTTTTAATGCAATTTTGCAGGATTTTTGTTTGCAAAATGGAGCGGTTTGCTACTATGGAAGTGATAAAGCCCCAGCAACCTTTTTTTCAGATAAGGGAAGCGTGAAATATCAAATTGACTTTATTTTAGGTTCCAGGGCACTGAAGCTCGCAGAGTGGAAGCAATGGGGTGTCTTTCTCCGACCACCAGGTTTTGGTGGGAAAGTTTATTTTTGATCAAGATGTCAAGACTGGGAGAGGAATCCGGAAATTAAGTAATCTGCTATTGGAGAACCAAGGGATTTTTGATAAGTTTGTTCTGCAATACAAAGCGTGGTTGGGAAGGAAGGGGGATTTTGAATCCTTTTTCGAGTGGTGGGACTGGCTGAAGGAGCGAATCAAGCTCTTCTTTCTTCAAGCAGGTGTAAAGAAGGCAAGGAAAGAGAGACAAGAAGGGAGGGCTCTCCAGCATAGGTTGAGACTCCTGCTTAAATTAAGGCAGGGGGGCTGGGAGTTAGAAGATGAGATTGGAACGCTTCGGGGGGAGATAAAGAAAGCTTGGGTGATGAGAGGGAAGAAGCTAATCTTCCAAGCTAAAGTGAAGGACATGGAGGAAGGGGAGACATGTTTGCGGTTCTTCTTCAAGAAGCTCCTGAGGGGACGCAATGTGATGAAATCGCTGATGGTGCAGGGACAGGAGGTGAACGGTAAGAAGGTGGTAGAGGCAGTGAATGAGTTTTATATGGATTTGTTTCCAGGCGGACGTGGAGTAAGTGCTGAGGGGATACAAGAGTATTGCGAGAAAGTGCAAGATGCAAGATTGTCTGAGGAGGATAGGTTTGGTGAGGAGGCTACTGTTCTTGTTCTTTTGGGGAGGGAGGATGGAGAAGTGTGCAAGGGAGAAGATTACTAAACCAAGGGCCAAAGGTGGCTTTGGACTTCCAAAGACCGGAGACTTTTTGATGCTGCATTACTGGGTGACCTTGATAAGGTATGATGAGGTAACGGAATCGGGAAGGAGATGATGCAGTACCTTGGAGGAAGATTGTTTACAAGATGGGGACTCTACAGACGGGCCCTGGAAAAGCCACAGGCATGGGTCGTTCCTCAGTATTTTTTGGTCTTAACCAAGATCTGGGAAGGATGGAGGTTGGGGGGTCTGGGGAGGGAGGTTGGTGATAAAAAGAAATTTAAAGCTTGGATTGCTGGGGAGATTTTTCCTAATGGGATACAGTACTTAAGAGAGAAGGAAAGTGTGCAAATTTGGAAGAGTATGAACACAAGAGGAGTGACTAACCACCAAAGGGACATATCCTGAATGACCTTTATGAGGTGTCTGATGACCATGAGTTTTCTGAAAAGTAGGGATTTGGTAAGATTGGAGTTGTGTCCAAGGGAGGGCTGTGGGGCAGTGGAGGACGTGTTCCATGTGTTTTGGAACTGTGTCTTCGCTAAGGAAGTGCTGGGAAAGTTGAAAGGCTTCCTGAGGGAGGTGGTGGAGGTGATTTTTGTAAGGGAGGAAATGGTTGTTCTGAGTTTGTGGAGATTGGAGAAAAATGCAGCCAGGAAGGTGTGGTGCTTTTCTGTTGTCTACAAGGAAGTTATGTGGGATGTTAGGAATATATGGGTAGGAAGGAAGAGGTTCATTTCTGTAGAAGATGTGGTAAAGTTATTTTTGCCTAGGATGTATATTGTTTATCTGTTTAATGTGAAAGGGATGGGGGAGGAAAAAGCTAGGAGATATTGGAAGAGTGATAAGTGGAATGTCTTTTGATATATTTGCATGATTATTAAGATGTGCTCTATATTATTAATTTGTTTCATCCTATGATGTGGAGGAGGCAGTCACTAAGTACTGATAGTATATGTGTGCTGTTGTCCATTTATTGAATTGACAAAAAAAAAAAAAAAAATTGTGCCTATTGACAAACGCCCAACTAGGGGCTGTTTGCTGAAATTCTTGTGCATTTTTTCAATCAAAAGTGGGTTTATGTGGCCATGCTTTCAGTGTTGTGTGTATTGTTCCTGTCTGACCATGCATTCATGGTTTGGGAGCATGTGCTGACCTTCTACTCTTTGACCTCATTGCTTTAATCATATACACAGAAATGCAGCTTCCAGCAGAACATGTATGTATATGTATGGATTTGTGGGGTGTTGGCGGGCGTTATATTTTCAACATGTGGCTTTTTTAATATTATGTTGCAATGCTTTGTAAGAATGACTGTTAACTGTATGTAATTTATAATCTTGCAGATAATAATGTGATGTGTTATCCATTATACACTGAAAGTAAAACTGTGTCCACTCTAATGCCCTGTACATACGGTCGGATTTTCCGATGGAAAATGTCCGATCGGGGTGTGTTGTCGGAAATTTCGACCGTGTATGGGCTCCATCGGACATTTTCCATCGGATTTTCCGACGCACAAAGTTTGAGAGCAGGCAATAAAATTTTCCGACAACAAAATCCGATCGCGTCAATTCCGAACGTGTGTGTGGCCTGTTCCGACGCACAAAGTGCCACGCATGCTCAGAAGAAATTCCGAGACGGAACAGCTCGGTCTGGTAAACTTAGTGTTCGCAATGGATACAACACTTTCGTCACGGTGCAATGTTAAAAATGGTTTAATACAGCGCACTCTCTTTATTATGTGAGAAGAATGAAGTCGTTTTGCTGCTCATATTCACACAGACTTCTCACAAACTTCTTTCTTTATTATTTATCGGGATTCCCTTAATATATTTTGATTTGTCACATCTGACAAAAATATTTTTATTTATTTTTTTTTTTTTTAAAAGGCAGATTTTTTTTTTAATTTTCGGTTTGTATTTTTTCCAAGGCTGATCTTTGTTTTATTTTATTTTTAGTTTTACTCCAGAATATTTTTGTGTGTGTTTTGTGTGTCAAGTTACCACAACACCATTATTATCTTGTATTATTTAATCTCAAGGAGATTGTTTGGTGTTGGTGTCCCTTGTTAATTTCACATTGTATTTTTGAAATGTACCTGAATCCTCACAAACTGCCCTTTTTGAAGGAAAACACACATAGGCAAGTATAATTGAACCAAAAAATCCTTTATTAAGGGCTCAGAACCAAACAAAGAGGGAGGCAACGCTGGATAAACAGCAGAGATTAGCGAAGCCTTGGACCCCCAGGGCAGACATCAATTCTTGAACATCAAAATTGGTGGCCTGAGGAGTCCATATGTAAGGGAGTGCAGTCTGGTCCAGAAGTCCCAGAGATCCGGAAAGCAGCAGATGACATCTGTGTCCCCAGGCTGTGGTACCACAAAAGGCTGCATCTTTTGCCAGATCAGACTGGATCCAGGGTCCTCACTTTCTGGTCTTCCTTCCACGCTTCCTTCCTGGCTGTGGCTCTGCTGTTGGAGATGTGGCAGGAGGAGGAGTAGAACCTGGAGGAGGAGGAGGACTAGTAGGACCTGGAGGAGGAGGAGGAGTAGTAGGATCTGGAGGAGGAGGAGGACCATGTGTGAGGTCACAAATGTGGGTCTCAGATGTTATTTGGGCCCTCAACTCCTTATTGAGAGCTTCCACACATGAGTTGTTGGCCCTCCTCCATCCGCTGCATTTTACAGGCAATTATGGCAGCAAAGTCCTCCTCCATGGTGTGTGGTGCTCCCAGGGCCTCTGTAGCCTTCCAAAAGAGGCCTATGGCAGCCTCCTCTAGGGTACTCCTCTTCCTGCCACTTTCTCTTTGCAGGTGTAGGGGAGGGACCTGCATATCAGGCAGCATGCTCGGCCCGGCCACCTCCTGGCTGAGACTTCCCTGTGTATGAAAAAGAGACATGGTTGTAATGTTTTGCATCATCAATCACAATCATAAATTAGTACTCCAAACTAACATCTAGTTAACATCATTGATTGGACAACCTGAAATATTTAGAGGAATGCTATACCTGGCTCAATCTGGGCTCCTCCACATGTTGCTGCCTGGAAGGCCCAGGTTGGGCGTCAGAAGCCTCAGCTGGGGGGGAAGGAAGCGTGGAAGGAAGACTGGAGAGTGCTGGCCTGGGTTCAGTCTGGCCTGCCAGAAAATGCAGCCTGTCATAGTACCACATCCTGGGGACATAGATGTCATCTGCTGCTCCGGATCTCTGCGAATCCTGGACTTTCTTGCGCTCCCTTAGATATGTGCTCCTCAGGCCACCAATTAGGATCTTCAAATATGTGATGTCTGCCGTGGGGATCACCTGCTTCACAATTTCCAACAATTGATCCAGCGCTGCCTTCCTCTTTGTTTGGTTCTTATAATGTGGGTGGTTGATCTCCCACAGACAAGGCAGCTCCCTGAACATGTCAATGAATATTGCCATGAAGTCGGTATCGTTCAAGATATCCATTTTCACTGCAAGACACAACACAAGACAAACCCTAATGTCAGCCAAAACTCTCCTAATCTTGTTACAATATAGGCCTCAATCTAGAAGCAGTATAGGCCCAAGTTTGTCTCTTACCTTCGTTCTTACGATCGGCGCCTCCGACGCTCCTTCCTCCGCTAACAGATCGTACGCAATACGCAGGCGTGTTACGCTTTATACACACTGCGCATGCGTGTAACTCCGCCCGCCCCTGACATTCTTTCTAGTCTATTCCCCGCCCCTTTTCGTTCGGCGCAGTGGGGGAAGAGCACATGGCGGATACACAGCAGGTGCGTGCTAATTACAGGAATGAGGAGGAGGAAAGCCCGGATCCGGACACGTCCCGATCCAGAAGGAGATTTAAGGCCTCAAATATGTCCTTTGGGGAGATGTTGGAGATGGTCGACATCCTGAAGAAGGCCGACTATGATGGAAAGTATGGACCTTACCCCAACCCCAATGTCAGAAAGGCCAAGATCATGGCGAAAGTGGTCAGGAGTCTGCACCGGAATCTCGGGGTATGATGATCGAAAGATCAGCTCAGGAAATGGTGGTCGGACCTCAAATTATGAGAACATGAGCAGTACAGAAAGATCCGGAGTGTGCTGCAAAAAAGTAAGTAGTTGTGCTGTGTTCCTATTCTTTATGTTTATTACGTTCGTGCTGCTCCATGTGCTTTTCTTAAAAGTGTACATTTTAAAGTGGCAACTTTCATGTTCATGGGCACATTATTTGTTCATATCAAACATTTTTCTTTCGGCCTATAAAACACCATTGTTTTGGCCATATGCATTTGGCCACATTTTTTACGCCCTACTTGTATGAAACTAATTTGGTTGTGTAGATGGCTTTCTTACTAGTATGAAATGCAAACTAGATTCTGTGTAAGGAGATGACACTCAGCAGCTGTTTTCACATCTGGACACTGGAGCACTAGTGTGGGACACAAGAACTCCATTTTTATTAGGGGGGGCCACACAGGTGCTCCAGTGTATACTATAGGGGTGACTCCATCTGTGAAGCTTGTACCAAACAGGTAAAGTATTGCAGCTTGACAAAGGACACTGAAAATGCTACATCTTGGAACTCTGCCAAAATAGACAATTGTACCCCACTTCCAAGCAATGTTTCCTATTTATAGTTCTGCCATCAAATATCTGTGTGCTAAGTATACCATTTTTGTTTTACATAGGGGAGAAAAGACTCGGAGGACACCCCTCATCCGAGGAGACCACAGACCCCCCACCTCTGGAAGAAGGGGAAATCCCCCCAACCCAAGAAGTGCAGGAGGAAGAAGATGTGGTGGAAATTGTCACCACAACAGGTGAGTGTCTGCAACCACAGGCTCAGGTAAGAGATGGATGACGGCATATTTTTGATACCTGTTTTTGTTTGGTTTATCTCTTTTTAGGTGATTGTGATGTTGTGGATCCAGATCGTTTCACATCAGAAAGTGCCCAGATCCTGAGCGGGGAGATCATAGGATGTAATTTACAATTGGAAAACCTCAAGAAAAACATCAATGATGTTATTCAAAAAAATAAAAACATCATTGATGTTTTGGGGCAAGTTTAAAACCCCTCCAAATCCCTTTGTTTTTTTGTGTGCTACAATCTGAAAAATGTTTTAGTGATTTTTAGAAAAGCCAAATTTGGAGGATGCACACAGTGTGCCAACATGTGCTATCTGCCATTACGGGAGATCAATGGACGCGTTTTGGGGGGTGCAACCCCTTCCTTAATAATAAAGTAGCTGAGAGGAAGGACTTTCTCCCCCAAAACACGTCCCTTGATCCCCTATGATGGCAGCTAGCACATGTTGACATTGGGAAATTTGTGTGCATCTTCCAAATTTGGCTTTTCCTGGGGTGACTTCACCCCATCTGAACGCAATATCAAACACAGTTCCTAAATACTCATGTCTGATATTGCCTTCAAGTTCTACCAAATGTGAACTTTGTAAGTTCAAGATTGGAAACTTTCTTGTTGGTTTTACACATGCCTGTTTTATCTTAAATGGACATTTCTATTTTTTAGAATGCCCCCCCAAAAATTGTTATACAACAAACATGTTGGTTTGTTTTAAAAACCTTTTCTAAATGTACATGTGATTGTGCAGATATTAAAAAGATTGTTAATCAAGAATGTGTGGATAATTGTCTCAACGCTACAACACTTTTGTGGTGATGTAATTGCTGCTTTATGTGAAAATGGGGGTTATTTCCTAAGGGCAAATCCTCTTTGCACTACAAGTGCAGTTTCAGTGCATTTTCAAGTGCACTTGTAGTGCAAAGTGTCTTTGCCTTTAGTAAATAACACACAACAGTGCTTTGTATAAGGTTACACAATCACGCCATTTTCAGGACTCCCCACATTTCTGTCAGGGTCAGCTAAAACAAACACAAGCAGTAAATGTCAACAAAGATTTGCTTTTTTTTTGTTTTTATTTGATAAAGGCTTCACAAATTTGCTGGCATATTGATGCCCCCCCTACCCGCAAAGAACTCAAGGTATCTTAACCGGACATCACGGGCACTCAGGGAGGGCAAACCAGGACGGCCACTTTCAAGCGCTGTCAGGGTTGTTTCATTTATAATTCCGGCCTCAGGCCCAACTGAGCCAGCATAGTTGGCAGAATGTTGGCGTAAAAAGTTATGTAGAACACAGCACGCCAGGATTATATGATTAAGTTTATAGTCCGCCATATGGATGGGTGTCAGAAATAGGCAGAACCGGCTGACCAGGATTCCAAATGTGTTCTCCACCACTCTTCTGGCTCTGGCCAGCCGGTAATTAAATACCCTCTGTTCCGGGGTGAGGGTCCTCATCGGGAATGGCCACATAAGATGGTCCCCCTGCGCAAATGCTTCATCCGCAACGAAGACGAATGGGAGTCCTTCCGTATTGTCTTCTGGAGGTGGCAAGTCCAAGCTGCCATTCTGGAGACGCCTGTAAAACTCTGTCTGGGCGACGACTCCACCATCGGACATCCGGCCATTCTTCCCCACGTCCACATACAGGAACTTGTAATTAGCCGACACCACCGCCAACATCACAATACTATTGAACCCCTTGTAATTATAATAGTATGACCCCAAGTTGTGTGGTGGGGTGATGTGGACGTGTTTTCCATCAATTGCCCCTCCGCAGTTAGGAAAGTCCTACTGCTGGGCAAAGTGGGAGGCCACAGTCTGCCATTCCTGTGGCGTGGAAGGAAACTGTTGAGGAAAACAAAAAAAACTTAGTATTTTTGCACATAAACATGGAAAGCAGATTAGACACAAACATTCTTGGCCAACATCCAGATAACATTTCTTAAGGGGAATTTTACAACACCAAAGTATAAGGTACACCTATCATATCCCCCCCCCCCATGGGCCATTTCTAACATTATGGGGGGGGAATCTTGGACAGGTAACCCTCTTCACTTCCAGGAGAACATGCTGGGGAGGTAAGTGAAGGCAAATATGTATGAAGGACAAAAAAAATAATTACATAAAAATCCTGCATGCATGAGGACAAAGAGGACATTCACAGCATATTACAATCATGATAATTAGGGAATGAGGAAAGAAATACAATATATTAGCAAACATTAAATACAATAAAATGTGATATTAAAGGATAAAAATCTTACCTTTATATACTCCTTCTGCAGGACCTGGATGATGGCAGAACAGGTCTCCGGGATAATGATTCCCAGAGCCTGGGGGGAGATGCCTGTCGAGAACTTCAAGTCCTGCAGGCTTCTCCCTGTTGCCAAGTACCGCAGGGTAGCAACGAGCCTCTGCTCCGGAGTGATGGCTTGCCTCATGCAGGTATCCTGCCTGCTAATATAAGGGGTCAGCGAAGCCAACAAACGGTGAAATACGGGGTCCGTCATTCTAAGAAAGTTCCTGAAATCATCAGGATTATTCTCACGGATCTCACGGAGCAAAGGTATATGAGAGAACTGGTCACGCTGAAGCAACCAATTCTTGGTCCATGAACTCCTCCCCACCCTGTTCATGGACTGGACTTGTGTCAAGGTCAGGACCCCAACACCAAGCCCCCGCACAGCACGAACTCTACGAGGATTACGTACACGCAACATGGCTAGAAAACGGTCGGCTGCTCAGAACAAAGTAACAGAACGCACTGAAGAACAGCAAGGCCTGTGAAGAGCGACCTGAAAAACAGCAATGAGCGGGCAAGATCGCAAAGAAAACTCCAATACGAACTGACTGCACGCACTGAAGAGCAGATACAAACCCACAAGCACAAACTGAACTGCAGAAAACGATCTGAAAGCCACGAGTCTGAAAAAGCGCAAATCGTCTCTCACCAAACTTTTACTAACACGAGATTAGCAAAAGGAGCCCAAAGGGTGCCGCACTTGGTTCTGAACTGGCCTTTTCTAGTCTCGTTGTACATTGTGTACGTGATCGCGTGGTTGGCGATCGGAAATTCCGACAACTTTGTGCGACCGTGTGTACGCAAAACAAGTTTGAGCCAACATCCGTCTGAAAAAATCCTAGGATTTTGTTGTCGGAATGTCCGATCAATGTCCGACCGTGTGTACGGGGCATAAGATTTAGACAAATTTTAGATTGTAAGCTCCTATGAGCAGGGCCCTTAAAACCCAATTGCCAACTGTTTTGCTAAATGTAGCACCATATATCCTGTAGAAATTTTTTTGATGCTAGTAAATGATTGTACATAATTTTGTTTCTGCTGGCAAAATAAAAGTAAATTATTGAGCTTGTTGTATTTTTTTTTCCTCTTTTCATTCTTCTTTTTAATTATTTTTGGGGGTGGTGGTTTTGGGAAAGTGCAAGATCTTTTACATCTAATGCCCCATACGCTCGGTCGGATTTTCCGAAGGAAAATGTTCGATGGGAGCTTTCTGTCGGAAATTCCAACCATGTGTAGGCTCCATCGAACATTTTTCATCGGAATTTCCGTTGCACAAAATTTGAGATCTGGTTCTCAAATTTTCCTACAACAAAATCCGTTCTTGTAAATTCCGATCGAGTGTACACAATTCTGACACACAAAGTGCCACGCATGCTCAGAATAAATTACGAGATGGAAGCGCTCGGTCTGGTAAAACTAGCATTCGTAATGGAGATAGCACATTCGCCCTGCTGCAATGTTTAAAATAGTTTAATGCAGTGCATTCTCTTCTTATTTATAATGCTAGAATAATGAAGTTGTTTTGCTGCTCATATTCACACAGAGTTCTGACAAACTGATTGCTTTATTATTTCTCGTGATCTCCTGACTAATATTTTTTTTTTTTTCGTCAGATCTCCATAATAATGTTTATAATTTTTGTTTAGATCTTTTTTTTTTTTTTTTTAATCAAGATCTACATTTTTTTTTGTATTTGATAGTGCTCTCCATAATATTATTTCTTATTTTGTGTGTCAAGTTACCACAACACCATTATTATCTTGTATTTTTTAACCTCAAGGGGGTTGGTTTGTGTTGACATTCTATTTAGGAAATGTACCTGCCTACTCACAAACAAACTGTCCTTTTTGAAGTAAAACACATAGGCAAGTATTTCTGAAAAAAAAAATAGCCATTTATTCTGGGTCATAACAAAATAAAGAGGAAGGCAACGCTGGAGAAACTGCTGAAATTTGTGAAGCCTTTGCACCCCAGGGCTCACATCAATTATTTTACAGTCAAAATTGGTGGCCTGAGGAGTCCTTATAATAGTGAGCACAATCCGGTCCAGGACTACAAGAGATGAGGAACAGCAGCAGATGACATATATGTCCCTAGGCTGTGCTCATACAACAGGCTGCATCTTTTGTCAGACCAGACTGAACCCAGGCCATCACTCTCTTGTCTTCCTTACACGCTTCCTTCCAGGCTGTGGCTTTGTTGTTGGAGTTGTGGCAGGAGATGGAGGAGGACCATGGTTCAACTCACAAATGTGGCTTTAGCTTGTGAGTTCGCCCCTCAATTCTTTATTTAGGGCTTGTAATATAACTTCCTCACATAAGAGGCGTTGGCCCTCCTCCACTTCCAGCATTTTGCAGGCTGCCATGTAGGCATAATCCTCTTGAAGACTGGGGGGGTTTCTGAGGGCTGCAGTAGCCTTCATAAATAGGCCAAGTGCTACCTCCTTCGGGTTACTCCTCTTCCTGGCCCTTTTTTTGGAAGGCGGAGGGGAGGGACCTGGGATTTGGGCAGGCTACTGGGCCCGGCCACCTCCTGGCTGCCACTTTCCACTGCCTGGCTGAGGCTTTCCTGTGTATGAAAAAGGGACATGGTTTTAGTTTTTGGTTCATCAATCACACACAATTTTTAGCTCATGACTGTTGCAAATTGAATGTTAATAAATATTTTTCATTCTTGTCCCAATCATTTGTGGCCACTACTGTCTATTGATATGTAAAACACTCTGTGAAATCATAAATTAGTGATCATACTAACATCTATTTAACATCATTAATTTGACAAACAGAAATATTTTTAAGAATTCTATACCTGACTCAAGCTGGGCTCCTCCACATTTTGCTGCCTGAAAGGCCCAGGTTGTTCATCAGAAGCCTCAGCTGGGGGGGAAATAAGCCTTGAAGGAAGACTGGAGAGTGCTGGCCTGGGCTCAGTCTGGCCTGCCAGAAAATGCAGTCTGTCATAGTACCACAGCCTGGGTACTGAAATGTCATCTGCTGCTCCTGATCTCTGTGAATCCTGGACCTTCTTGCGCTCCCTATTATAAGTTCTCCTCATGCTACCAATTTTGGACGTTAAATACTTGATGTCTGCTGTGGGAATCACTGGCTTCACAAATTCATGCAGTTTCTCCAGCACTGCCTGCCTCCTTGTTTTATTATTAAACGGGTGGTTCAGCTGCCACAGACAGGGCCGCTCCCTGAACATATCAATGAATATTCCTAGAAATTCCCTATCATTGAACGGATCCATTTTCTCTGCAAGACACAACACAAGACAAACCCTAATGTCAGGCAAAACTCTCCTAATCTTGACCCAATATAGGCCTCAATCTATAAGCAGTATAGGCCAAGTTAAAACTGCACCTTCGTTAGAATGATCATCGCTTCTGTTACTCCGTCCTCCGCTCACAGATCGTACGTATGGCGCACGCGTGTTACGCTTTTTATACACTGTGCATGCGTGAAACATCACCCACTCCTGATGTTCTTTCTAATATATTCCCCGCCCCTTCTCTTTGGGCGCAGTGGGAGAGCACATGGCAGAGAAAGAACAAGTGCATGAAGACAGCAGCAATGACGAAAGGCCGGAGCCACCCGACTATGACTGGAAGCATGGACCTTACCCAAACACAAATGTAAGAAAGGCTAAGATCATGACTAAAGTTGTGAAGAGTCTGCACAGGAATTTTGGGGTATGGCGATCCAGGGATCAACTGAGGAAACGCTGGTCAGACCTCAAATTGAGGGAGCAGGATCATTACAGAAAGATCAGGAAACTGCTTCTAAAAAGTTAGTACTTGTTATGTGTTCCTATTATTATTATTACTTGCATGCTGCTCCATTTGCTTTTCTTTTTACAGTTGTACAGTTTAAAATGACAACTTTCATGTTCATGGGCACAGTAACCGGTCGTAGGAAACATCGTTTGTTCGCCCACTTATAAGATGTTTTTTGCAGATACAGGTTAACTACATTTGTTCAGGCCTATTTGTATTAAAAGAAGTTTGTTGTCTAGACGGGTTTGTAACTAGAATGTAATGGAAAATTAATTCAGTGTAAGGACAGGACACTCAGCAGCTGTTTACACATCTGGATGCAGGAGCTCTAGTGTGGGACACCGGAACAAACTTTTTAGGGTTTCCCACACAGGTTCTCCAGTGGATACTAGGGGTGTCTTCATGTGTGAAACTTTAACAAAAAAGGAAGTATTCCAGCTTCAGAAAGGAAATTAAAATGTTTTCAGCTTGGAACTCAGCCAAAAGTGTACGACACTTCCAAGCAATGTTTTACATTCCTAGTTCTGCCCTTAAATATCTGTGTGCTAAGTATACCTTTTTTATTCACATAGGGGAGAAAAGACTCCAGGCACCCCACACCTCCTAAAGAAGGGGAAATCCCAAAACCACAAGCAGAGGATGAGGAGGGAGATGTTTATGAAGTGGGCAAAATTGTCACCACAACAGGTGAGTGTCTGAGACCACAGCTTCAGGTAATAGATGGATGCCTGCATATTTATAATACATGGAGTGTTTTTTTTTTTTTAGGTGATATGAATGTTGTGGAAGAAGAATCTCATTTCACCAGTGAAAGTGCCCAGATCCTCATCGGGGAGATAATGGGGTGCAATCATGATTTAGAAAATAGAAATGAAAACATCAATGATCTTCAACAAAAAATGAAGAAAATCATTGATGTTTTAGGCAGAATATAAAACACACAAAAATTGTACCGTTTTATCGTGTATTTTTGCTTTTAAAAACAAGTTTGAAAGTATTTTAGAAGTTTGAAGATGCACACGGCGTGTCAACATGTGCTATCTGCCATCATGGGATATCAATGTACACGTTTTGTGGGTGCAACCCCTTCTTCGCAACTCAAGTAGGTGAGAGGAAGGGGTTGCACCCCCAAGACACGTCCATTGATCCCCCATGATGGGAGCTAGCATCTTACTAATGTCTGATAATGCCTTCACTTTATCAAAGTTGAACTTTGTAAGTTCCTGAGTTGTGTATGTTATGGTTTGAAACATGCCCGTTTAACCCAAAAAGGATATTTCTAATGTGAAACCAAAAAATTCTATACACCAAAGATGTTGGTTTGTTCAAAAACCCTTTTCTAACGCACATGTGAATGTGCTTTGAGTAAAATGTTTTCTACTCAACAATGTGTGGCTTCTTCTTTCAATACTCAATAGCAATTTTTGTAGTAAGTTGGTTTTTACAGTGACAATGGGGGTTATTTACTAAAGGCAAATCCACTTTGCACTACAAGTGCAGTTTCAGTGCAGTTTCCAGTGCACTTTTGCAGTGCACTTGAAGTGCAAAGTGGAATTTCCTTTAGTAAATAACACCCACAGTGCTTTTTAATTTGCCACAATCACGCCATTTTCAAGACTCCACAAAATTCATTCACGATGCTAAAAATGAAGAATATTTTTATCAGTAATGCATTACATACATTAACAAAAACAAGGTGTTTATAGCAGACCCACAACATAATAATATTTCGCCGAAGAAAAGATTGTCACCTCATGTATCAAATAAATTACATTTGCACTATTGAAGAAAATGGCCAAAAAGAAAAGGCCACTGGGGAACCTAGGAAACAGCTAAAAGAAACCCATGCAGTAAATCAAAGGAAATCTTCTTCCAGTTTAAGTTAAAAAATTTAAGATAAAATGTTTCTTAAACAGTGTCTGGCATATCAATGGCCACCCTGTCTGCAAAGTACTCGACATACTTCTGTCTTACTTCGTGGGGCGCTTTGGGGGGGCAAGCCAGGATGGCCAGCTTCAAGCGCTGTCAGGGTTTCTTGTTGAAGTCTGGCCTCAGGCCCAACTGAGGCCACATAGTTCATTGAATTTCTCCTTAAATAGTTGTGTAGAATGCAGCATGCAAGGATTATATGGTTATGTTTATATTCCACCATGTTGACTGGTGTAAGGAATAGGTGGAACCGGCTGACCATTATCCCGAAAGCGTTCTCCACCACTTTTCTGGCTCTGGCCATACGGTAGTTATAAACTCTCTGGTCCGGGGTGAGGGTCCTCATGGCTTCAAAACGGTCGGCTGGTCAGAACGAACTAACAGAAAGCACTGAAAAACAAAGGGCGGAGCTGAAAATCTGAAACGAGCAGACAAGAACGCACTGATAATCAAATACGAAATAGAAATACGAACCCACAAGCACAAACTGAAGAGCAGTAAGGATCGGAAAAGCACAAGTCTGAAAAGCAAGAATCGTCTGTCACCAAACTTCTACTAACACAAGATTAGCAGAAGGAGCCCAAAGGGTGGCGCACTTGGTATTTAACTTCCTCTTTCTAGTGCCGTCGTACGCGTTGTACGTCACCGCGTTCTTGATGCAAATTCCAACCAACTTTGTGTGACCGTGTGTATGCAAGACAAGTTTGAGCCAACATCCAAAAAACATGGATTTTGTTGTCGAAATGTGTGATCGTTTGTACGGGGCATTAGGCTGCTTTCACACTGGAGGTGCTTTACAGGTGCTAAAAATAGCGCCTGTAAAGAGCCTCTCCTCTCACTCCAGTGTGAACTGGCCCTGTCCCTAGGTTCACACCTATGCATTTTTTAGTGCGTTTTGCAGTTTTCAGAAACACTCTACAGTCCATTTAACACGGTTTCCTATGGTACTAGTTTACATCTATGCGTTTTGCGGCCAGTGCATTTTTGGAAATGGTCGGGACTTTTTTCACGCGATTTGCGAGTAATAGATTTCAATGGAACTGCACCAGAAATGCAACCGCTGCATTTGTGATGTGGTTTTTGATCTGTTTTGCAGTTATTTTTTTTACACTGTATATAGCTGGTTGCTAACCGGGGGGCAGAGAAGCCAGCTGCCACGTCCTTAACAACCAATGAATCTTTAGCTGTCAGTGGCTTCCCCACTGAAAGCACAAAAAATGCAAGGAAAAAAATAGCAAAAATCTGCATTGTTTCCCTCCCCCGGGATATTAAGGGGAACCCCGTATCAAAATATAAAAAATTGTGTGGACAAGGACCTCATCCCCACAACCCTTGGCCGGTGGTTGTGGGGGTCTGTGGGTGGGGGGCTTATCGGAATCTGGAAGCCTCCTTTAACCACTTGCCGACCGCCTAACTCAGATATACTGCGGCAGAATGGCACGGGCAGGCAAAATCACGTATCTGATACGTGATTTTCTCCTGCGGGCGGGCCCCCCCGGTGCCTGAGGCAGTCGGCGTCATTAGGGGAGCGATCCGTGCTGAGGGGAGGCCTCTCATTCATGGCCACCCCCTCGCGATCACTGCCAGCAAATGACAATCTTCCTCTGCTACTGGAAGTGATGTCATCTCTCCTCGTGTCAGTCTTTTTATTCCGGCACCAAGAAGAGAAGACATCCAAGTAAGTGCACCAACACTACACTAACAGTAGAACACTCTAGGCACACTTTTCACCCCTCAATCACCCCCCGATCACCCCCCTGCATCTCCTGCCCCAGTGACACCAATAGCAGTTTTTTTTTTTTTACTGATTACTGCATTGGTGTCATTTGTGACCATTATAAATAGTAGGGGAGTTAGTGGTAAGCCCCTTTAGGTCTAGGGTACCCCCCTAATCCCCCTTAATAAAGGTTTAACCCCGTGATCACCCCCCATCACCAGTGTCACTAAGCGATCCTTTTTCTGATCGCTTTATTAGTGTCACAGGTGATGCTAGTTAGGGAGGTAAGTGTTTAGGTTCGCCGTCAGCGTTTTATAGCGTCAGGGACCCCCATATACTACCTAGTAAATGTTTTAACCCCCTGATTGCCTCCTAGTTAACCCTTTCACCAGTGATCACTGTATAACTGTTACGGGTGGCGCTGGTTGGTTAGTTTATAGTTTTAGTTAGTTTTTAGTTAGGTCTACGTTGCCCCAGGCAGTGTCAGCTTAGTGCCAGTACCACTAACACGCATGCAGCATACACCTCCCTTAGTGGTATAGTATCTGAACGGATGAATATCTGATCTGATCAGATCTATACTAGCGTCCCAAGCAGTTTAGGGTTCCCAAAAATGCAGTGTTAGCGTGATCAGCCCAGATACCTGCTAGCACCTGCGTTTTGCCCCTCCACCCAGCCCAGCCCACCCAAGTGCAGTATCGATCAATCACTGTCACTTACAAAACACTAAACACACATAGCTGAAGTGTTCACAGATTTAGGCCTGATCTCTGCGATCGCTAACAGTTTTTTTGGTAGCGTTTTGATACAGTCGCTAACAGTCAGGAGCTTTTTTACCTGTGAGTCTCACTAGTGTACCATTAGAGCCCAAAATTGCAAATTGAAGGTACACTAGTGAAGAGGCCTTCACGTTTCTGAGCATGACAGATAGTGAAGAGAAAGTCACTCATCTGTCAGATTCAGGCTCAGAATACGATCCTGTAGAGGACAGCGGCTCCATGACAGATAGCTCTGACGACGGAGTTGTGGACCCTGCCAAGGTCAGGCGTACCAGACCCTGATCTTCTTCTTCTGTCATTGATGTGCAAGAACCACAGGTCCCTCGTATGGAGCAGAGCAGTACTAGTGCCGCTATTCCTTCTGGTGAACTGGCAAGCACCAGCGGCCTAGTACACCCTGGTCGTAGTCAATCCAGCACTGCAGTATCACGTGGTGACGTGGCGAGTCCCATAAGTGCAGTTCAAGCTGATGAGGTGGCAAGCACAAGTAGTGTCCCGCTGCGACCAAGAAGACGAGCACAGGCCCGTCGTGCCCATAGTGCCCTTCCTGCTGCATTTGCCAATCCTAATTGGGAACCCACCACTTCTGCAGCACCCGTGCTTCCCCCATTCACTGGCCAACCCGGCATTCAGGTGGAAACAGTTGATTTTACGTCACTTGATTTTTAGTCGCTGTTTTTCACAGAAGATCTCTATAGATCTATTGTGGACCAAAGCAATTTGTACGCTGGTCAACACATCACCACTATTCCCCAGTTCTCCCTTGCCAGAGATTGGAAACCAATTTCGGTTTCCAAATTTAAGCTTTCTGGGTCTTTTCCTCAACAAGGCATAACTAAAAAGAGTGAGTTGCGATCATATTGGTCCACTGACCCAATTCACCATATGCCCTTGTTCTCTGCCTCCATGACCAGGACACGATACGAGCAGATCTTGCGGTTCATGCACTTCACTGACAATAAACTCTGTCATACTCGTGGAGACCCTGCATATGATCGGCTCTACAAAATTCGGCCCCTCGTAAACCACTTCAACCAACGCTTTGCAGACTTGTTTACTCCCCATCAAGTTGTCTGCGTTGATGAGTCCCTGATTGAGTTTTCTGGCCACTTGTCATTCAAACAGTACCTTCCCAGCAAGCGTGCCAGATACGGGGTCAAGATGTATAAGCTCTGTGACAGGGCCACAGGCTATACATGTAGTTTTATGGTTTACGAGGGAAAAGATAGCCACGTAGAGCCGACAAACTGCCCTGACTACATAGGAAGCACTGGCAAGATTGTGTGGGACTTGGTGTCACCCTTGTTCAGAAAGGGGTACCACTTGTACGTGGACAATTATTACACGAGCGTGCCACTTTTTAGTCACTTGTTTGATCATCAGATTGGAGCATGTGGCACAGTGCGACCTAATCACCGGGGCTTTCCCCAGCGGCTTGTAGATTCCCATCTTAGGCTAGGGGAGAGAGACTGCTTCAAGTGTAATAACTTGCTCGCTATGAAGTGGAGGGATAATAAGAATGTTTTCGTTCTTATCTCCCTTCATGCAGACACGACGGTCCAAATTACTACAGCGACTGGTGTTGTGGAGAAATCCCTCCGTGTCCATGAATATAACCAAAATATGGGAGGGGTGGATCTCAACGACCAGTAAGGCCAGACGCTGGTACAAGAAAGTGTCTGTTTATTTTTTTCAATTGGCTTTGCTGAACGCTCATGTGCTATACAGAGCTTCAGGACGGACTGGATCCTTCCTTAAATTCCAGGAAGAGATCATCAGAGCTCTTCTGTTTCCAGACGGTGCTCTATCTCACCTTCCCCAACCAAATGCAGTAAGCTGGCTGCATGAGAGGCATTTTCTTTATGTCCTCCCGAGTACCCCTACCCAACGAACCCCCCAAAAAAGATGTCGTGTCTGCAGCAAGTGCAGATATAGGCGTGACACCCGCTATTATTGTCCTTCCTGTCCTGACAATCCTGGTCTTTGCATCGGTGAATGTTTTGAATGCTACCATACAATAGTTGAGTATTAGCGTAGGGTACAGCACTGCACAGACTAGGCACACTTTCACAGGGTCTCCCAAAATGCCATCGCATTTTGAGAGACCCAAACCTGGAATTGGTTACAGTTACAAAAGTTACAGCTACAAAAAAAAAACTGTAAAAAAAAAAAAAAAAAAACACACAAAAAACTATATAAAATAAAAAAAACAAAAATAGTTGTCATTTTTTATTGTTCTCTCTCTATTCTCTCTCTATTGTTCTGCTCTTTTTTACTGTATTCTATTCTGCAATGTTTTATTGTTATTATATTTTATCATGTTTGCTTTTCAGGTATGCAATTTTTTTATACTTTACTGTTTACTGTGTTTTATTGTTAACCATTTTTTTGTTTTCAGGTACGCCATTCATCTGCAGAGCGGATTTATTTATCTTGACAGCAACGGCGTTTGCTCCCACTATACATATTGCCGTGACTCCAGCGCTGTCGTAGGTGATTTCACCACCACAGTTAAAAAAAGAGCATA
This sequence comes from Aquarana catesbeiana, assembly GCF_042186555.1. Lineage (NCBI taxonomy): Eukaryota > Metazoa > Chordata > Amphibia > Anura > Ranidae > Aquarana > Aquarana catesbeiana. The sequence continues at coordinate 791,172,074 of NC_133324.1, forward strand.
TATGGCGAAGCATGGGGGCAGCAGGGGCGGAGGAGCGATTTGCTCCTACCTTTTGCGGGTGGATGCCCCCATGCTTCGGAATATATATATTTTAGGCACAGGTTGCGTTAAAAAATGTTCTATTTTTTATGATTTTTTTTTTGTATTTGCTTTGCAGGTATGGTAAGTCTAATGCCCCGTACACACGGTCGGATTTTCCAATGGAAAATGTCCGATCGGAGCGTGTTGTCGGAAATTCCGACCGTGTGTGGGCTCCATCGGACATTTTCCATCGGATTTTCCGACACACAAAGTTTGAGAGCAGGCTATAAAATTTTCCGACAACAAAATCCAATAGCGTCAATTCTGACCGTGTGTGGCCTGTTCCGACACACAAAGTGCCACGCATGCTCAGAAGAAATTCCGAGACGGAACAGCTCGGTCTGGTAAACTTAGCGTTCACAATGGATACAACACTTTCGTCACGGTGCAATGTTAAAAATGGTTTAATACAGCGCACTCTCTTCTTCTTTATAATGTGATAAGAATGAAGTCTTTTGGCTGCTCATATTCACACAGACTTCTCACAAACTTCTTTCTTTATTATTTATCGGGATTCCTTTAATATATTTTGATTTGTCACATCTGACAAAAATATTTTTGTGTTGTTTTTTTTTTTTTTTTTTTTTTTTAAAGGCAGAATTTTTTTTTTTTTTAGGTTTGTATTTTTTCCAAGGCTGATCTTTGTTTTATTTTATTTTTAGTTTTACTCCAGAATATTTTTGTGTGTGTTTTGTGTGTCAAGTTACCACAACACCATCGATATCTTATATTATTTAATCTCAAGGAGATTGTTTGGTGTTGGTGTCCCTTGTTAATTTCACATTGTACTTTAGAAATGTACCTGAATCCTCACAAACAAACTGTCCTTTTTGAAGGAAAACACACATAGGAGAGTATAATTGAAACCAAAAATCCTTTATTAAGGGCTCAGAACCAAACAAAGAGGGAGGCAACGCTGGAGAAACAGCAGAAATTAGCGAAGCCTTGGACCCCCAGGGCAGACATCAATTCTTTAACATCAAAATTGGTGGTCTGAGGAGTCCATATGTAAGGGAGTGCAGTCTGGTCCAGAAGTCCCAGAGATCTGGAAAGCAGCAGATGACATCTGTGTCCCCAGGCTGTGGTACCACAAGAGGCTGCATCTTTTGCCAGACCAGACTGGATCCAGGGTCATCACTTTCTGGTCTTCCTTCCATGCTCCCTTCCTGGCTGTGGCTCTGCTGTTGGAGATGTGGCAGGAGGAGGAGTAGGACCTGGAGGAGGAGGAGGACTAGTAGGACCTGGAGGAGGAGGAGGATTAGTAGTAGGACCTGGAGGAGGAGGAGGAGGAGAACCATGTGTGAGGTCACAAATGTGGGTAGCAGATGTTATTTGGCCCCTCAACCCCTTATTGAGAGCTTCTAAAATTAATGACTCACACATGAGTTGTTGGCCCTCCTCCATCTGCTGCATTTTACAGGCAATTATGCCAGCAAAGTCCTCCTCCCCAGTGTGGGGGGCACTCAGGGCCTCTGTAGCCTTCCAAAAGAGGCCTATGGCAGCCTCCTCCAGGGTACTTCTCTTCCTGCCACTTTCTCTTTGCAGGTGTAGGGGAGGGACCTGGATATAAGGCAGCCTGCTTGGCCCAGCGACCTCCTGGCTGAGACTTCCCTGTGTATGAAAAAGGGACATGGTTTAATGGTGCATCATCAATCACAATCATAAATTAGTACTCCAAACTAACATCTAGTTAACATCATTGATTGGACAACCTGAAATATTTAGAGGAATGCTATACCTGGCTCAAGCTGGGCTCCTCCACATGTTGCTGCCTGGAAGGCCCAGGTTGGGCGTCAGAAGCCTCAGCTGGGGGGGAAGGAAGCGTGCAAGGAAGACTGGAGAGTGATGACCTGGGTTCAGTCTGACCTGCCAGAAAATGCAGCCTGTCATAGTACCACATCCTGGGGACATAGATGTCATCTGCTGCTCCGGATCTCTGCGAATCCTGGACTTTCTTGCGCTCCCTTAGATATGTGCTCCTCAGGCCACCAATTAGGATCTTCAAATAGGTGATGTCTGCCGTGGGGTTCACCTGCTTCACAATTTCCAGCAATTGATCCAGCGCTGCCGTCGTATTTGTTTGGTTCTTATAATGTGGGTGGTTTATCTGCCACAGACAAGGCAGCTCCCTGAACATGTCAATGAAGATTGCCATAAAGTCTGTATCTTTAAAGATATCCATTTGCACTGCAAGACACAACACAAGACAAACCCTAATGTCAGGCAAAACTCTCCTAATCTTGTTACAATATAGGCCTCAATCTAGAAGCAGTATAGGCCCAAGTTTGGCTCTAACCTTCGTTATCACGATTGGCGCCTCCGATACTCCTTCCTCCGCTCACAGATCGTACGTACTACGCACGCGTGTTACGCTTTATACACACTGCGCATGTGTGTAACTCCACCCGCCCCTGACGTTCTTTCTGGTCTATTCCCCGCCCCTTTTCGTTCAGCGCAGTGGGGGAAGAGCACATGGCGGAGACACAGCAGGTGCGTGCTAACTATAGCAACGAGGAGGAGGAAAGCCCGGATCCGGAAACGTCCCGATCCACAAGGAGATGATTTAAGGCCTCAAATATGTCCTTTGGGGAGATGTTGGAGATGGTCGACATCCTGAAGAAGGCTGACTATGATGCAAAGTATGGACCTTACCCCAACCCCAATGTCAGAAAGGCCAAGATCATGGCGAAAATGGTCAAAAGTCTGCACCGGAATTTTGGGGTACGACGATCGAAAGATCAGCTCAGGAAGCGGTGGTCGGAACTCAAATTACGAGAACACGAGCAGTACAGAAAGATCCGGAGAGTGCTGCAAAAAAGTAAGTAGTTGTGCTGTGTTCCTATTCTTTTTGTCTTTATTACGTTCGTGCTGCTCCATGTGCTTTTCTTAAAAGTGTTGTACATTTGAAAATGGCAACTTTCATGTTCATGGGCACATTATTCGTTCGTATCAAACATTTTTCTTTCGGCCTATAAAACACCATTGTTTTGGCCATATGCATTTGCCCACATTTTTTAGGGACTACTTGTATGAAACTAATTTGGTTGTGTAGATGGGTTTGTAACTAGAATTAAATGCAAACTAGATTCTGTGTAAGGAGAGGACACTGAGCAGCTGTTTTCACATCTGGACACTGGAGCACTAGTGTGGGACACAAGAACACCATTTTTATTAGGGGGTCCACACAGGTGCTCCAGTGTATACTATAGGGGTGTCTCCATCTGTGAAGCTTGTACAAAACAGGTAAAGTATTGCAGCTTGAGAAAGGACAATAAAATTCTACATCTTGGAACAAAATAGACAATTGTACCCCACTTCCAAGCAATGTTTTATCTTTATAGTTCTTCCCTCAAATATCTGTGTGCTAAGTATACCATTTTTGTTTTACATAGGGGATAAAAGACTAGGAGGACACCCCTCATCCGAGGAGACCAGAGCCCCCCCACCTCTGGAAGAAGGGGAAATACCCCCAACACAAGAAGAGCAGGAGGAGGAAGAAGACGTGGTGGAACTAGTCACCACAACAGGTGAGTGTCTGTGACCACAGGCTCAGGTAAGAGATGGATGCCGGCATATTTTTAATACCTGTTTTTGTTTGGTTTCTCTCTTTTTAGGTGATCGTGATGTTGTGGATCCAGATCCTTTCACATCAGAAAGTGCACAGATCCTGATCGGGGAGATCATGCGGTGTAATTTAGCATTGGAAAACTTCAAGAAAAACATCAATGATGTTATTCAAAAAAATAAAAACATCATTGATGTTTTGGGTAGAGTTTAAATCTCCTCCAAATCACTTTGTTTTTTTGTGTGCTACAATGTTCAAACTGTTTTAGCGATTTTTAGAAAAGCCAAATTTGGAGGATGCACACAGTGTGTCAACATGTGCTATTTGCCATCACGGGAGATCAATGGACGCGTTTTGGGGGTGCAACCCCTTCCTCAATAATAAAGTAGCTGAGAGGAAGGTGTTTCTCCCCCAAAACACGTCCCTTGATCCCCCGTGATGGCAGCTAGCACATGTTGAACTTCTTAAATTGGTGTGCATCTTCCAAATTTGGCTTTTCCTGGGGTGACTTCACCCCATCTGAACGCAATATCAAACACAGTTCCTAAATACTCATGTATGATATTGCCTTCAAGTTCTACCTAATGTGAACTTTGTAAGTTCAAGATTTGTGTCTTTCTTGTTGGTTTGAAACATGCCTGTTTTATCTTAAATGGACATTTATATTTTTGATAATGCCACCCCAAAAATTGTTATACAACAAACATGTTGGTTTGTTTTAAAAAACCTTTTCTAAATGCACATGTGATTGTGCAGGTATTAAAAAGATTGTTAATCAAGAATGTGTGGATTATTGTCTCAACGCTACAACACTTTTGTGGTGATGTAATTGCTGCTTTCTGTGACAATGGGGGTAAGTTTCAATTGCACTTGTAGTGTAAAGTGTCTTTGCCTTTAGTAAATAACACCCAACAGTGCTTTGTAATAGGTTACACAATCACGCCATTTTCTGGACTCACCACATTTCTGTCAGGGTCAACTAAAACAAACACAAGCAGTAAATGTCACCAAAGATTTGCGTAATTTTTTTTTTATTGGATCAAGGTTTCACAAATTGTCTGGCATATTGATGGCCCCCCTACCCGCAAAGAACTCAAGGTATCTTAACCGGACATCACGGGCACTCAGGGAGGGCAAGCCAGGACGGCCACTTTCAAGCGCTGTCAGGGTTGTTTCATTTATAATTCCGGCCTCAGGCCCAACTGAGCCAGCATAGTTGGCCGAATGTTGCCGTAAAAAGTTATGTAGAACACAGCACGCCAGGATTATATGATTCAGGTTATATGGATGGTTGTAAGAAATAGGCGGAACCGGCTGGCCATGATTCCAAATGTGTTCTCCACCACTCTTCTGGCTCTGGCTCTGGCTCTGGCCAGCCGGTAATTAAAAACCCTCTGTTCCGGGGTGAGGGTCCTCATTGGGAATGGCCGCATAAGATGGTCCCCCAGTGCAAATGCTTCATCCGCAATGAAGACGAATGGGAGTCCTTCCACATTCTCTTCTGGAGGTGGCAAGTCCAAGCTGCCATTCTGGAGACGCCTGTAAAACTCCGTCTGGGCGATGACTCCACCATCGGACATCCAGCCATTCTTCCCCACGTCCACATACAGGAACTCGTAATTAGCCGACACCACCGCCAACATCACAATACTATTGAACCCCTTGTAATTATAATAGTACGACGGGTGGTGGGACGATGTGGACGTGTTTCCCATCAATTTCCCCTCCGCAGTTAGGAAAGTCCCACCGCTGGGCAAAGTGGGAGGCCACAGTCTGCCATTCCTGTGGCGTGGAAGGAAACTGTTGAGGAAAACAAAAAAAACTTAGTATTTTTGCACATAAACACGGAAAGCAGATTAGACACAAACATTCTTGGCCAACATCCAGATAACATTTATTAAGGGGAATTTTACAACACCAAAGTATAAGGTACACCTATCATATCCCCCCCCCCCCCCATGGGCCATTTCTAACATTAGAGGGGGGGAATCTTGGACAGGTAACCCTCTCCACTTCATTGAGAGATGAATGCCTAAATAATGGGTATTACTTGGAACAGCCCCTCCTTAGTTACACTATTAGCAGCCCACTGGACAGGTAAGAAGTGTCATAATACAAAGATATAAATACACACTGTACACATTTGAGCACATTTGGACATTCTGCTATTACCTATCAAGATAATAATAGGATACAAAAACTGGAAACAGTACCATTTGAAAGTATACCGGCAGGCCCTTGCACTACATGCTTTGGGGAATTCATCAATAAATCTGACCACAAAAGAGATGGGTATAGTGTGTATGGGTTTGGCAAAGTCAGCAGATAGATGATTGAGGATAGATAGAGAATTGGGATCAGCTGACTTAGCAGTTGGGGGGAGGGAGGGTTAAAAATGATTTGGGGACACCACAACAACAAGCTTCTGGCACTCTGCCTGAATTTAAAGCACAAATCACATTTCTAAACATTTTAGGGGTTGTTTGGGGTAAAGCACTACTATGGAGCTGATAAAATACATTGTTAAGTGACTACATGTGGTGAATATAGGGGCAGGAGAGCATGCTGGGGAGGTAAGTAAAGGCAAATAGGTATGAAGATCAAAAAAAAAATTACATAAAATTCCACCATGAATGAGGACAAAGGGGACATTCACAGCATATTACAATCATGGTAATTAGGGAATGAGGAAAGAAATACAATATATTAGCAAACATTAAATAAAATAAAATGTGATATTAAAGGATAAATCTTACCTTAATATACTCCTTCTGCAGGACCTGGATGATGGCAGAACAGGTCTCTGGGATAATGATACCCAGAGCCTGGGGGGAGATGCCTGTCGAGAACTTCAAGTCCTGCAGACTTCTCCCCGTCGCCAAGTACCGCAGGGTAGTGACGGCTTGCCTCCGGAGTGATGGCTTGCCTCATGCAGGTATCCTGCCTGCTGATATAGGGGGTCAGCGAAGCCAACAAATGGTGAAATACGGGGTCCGTCATCCTGAGAAAGTTCCTGAAATCATCAGGATTATTCTCACGGATTTCACGGAGCAAAGGCATATGACAGAACTGGTCACACTGAAGCAACCAATTCTTGGTCCATGAACTCCTCCCCACCCTGTTCATGGACTGGACTTGTGTCAAGGTCAGGACCCCAACACCAAGCCCCCGCACAGCACGAACTCTACGAGGAGTACATATACACAACATGGCTAGAAAACGGTCAGCTGCTCAGAACGAAGTAACAGAACGCACCGAAGAACAGCAAGGCCTGTGAAGAGCGACCTGAAAAACAGTAACGAACGAACAAGAACACAATGACAAGTCACGCGTAGCTTGCTTGTGCGCACTGAAGAGCAGATACAAACCCACAAGCACAAACTGAACCGCAGAAAACGATCTGAAAGCCATGAGTCTGAAAAAGCACGAATCGTCTCTCACCAAACTTTTACTAACACGAGATTAGCAAAAGGAGCCCAAAGGGTGCCGCACTTGGTTCTGAAATGGCCTTTTCTAGTCTCGTCGTACGTGGTTGACGTCACTGCGTTCTTGGCGATCGGAAATTCCAACAACTTTGTGCGACCGTGTGTACGCAAAACAAGTTTGAGCCAACATCCATCGGAAAAAATCCTAGGATTTTGTTGTCGGAATGTCCGATCAATGTCTGACCGTGTGTATGGGGCATTACTGTTATACTGTAATGTTACTTTGTTTTATCGTTAACCATCATTTGCTTAGATGGGACACCATTTAGTTGCAGCACGGATTTATTTATCTTGACAGCAACAGCGTTTGCTCCCACGATACATAAAGCCGTGACTCCAGCACTGTAGGAGGTGATTTCACCACCAAAGTTAAAAAAAAGAGCTACGAGCATTTTATGACTTAGATTTCGCCGGATGTAAACAGCGCCATTGGGAAATTGGGAAAGCATTTTATCACACCGATCTTGGTGTGGTCAGATGCTTTGAGGGCAGAGGAGAGATCTAGGGTCTAATAGACCCCAATTTTTTTCAAAAAAGAGTACCTGTCACTACCTATTGCTATCATAGGGGGTATTTACATTCCCTGAGATAACAATGAAAATGATTAAAAAAAAAATGAAAGAAACCATTTAAAAATAAGATAAAAAAGCAAAAAAATAATAAAGAAAAAAAAAAGCACCCCTGCCCCCCCCCCCCTGCTCTCACGCAAAGGCGAACGCAAGCGTCAGTCTGGCGTCAAATGTAAACAGCAATTGCACCATTCATGTGAGGTACTACCGCGAAAGTCACATCGAGGGCAGTAATTTTAGCAGTAGACTTCCTCTGTAAATCTAAAGTGGTAACCTGTAAAGGCTTTTAAAGACTTTTAAAAATGTATTTAGTTTGTCGCCACTGCACGTTTGTGCGCAATTTTAAAGCATGTCATGTTTGGTATCCATGTACTCCATGTGATCATCTTTTTTATTTCATCAAACATTTGGGCAATATAGTGTGTTTTAGTGCATTCAAATTTAAAAAAGTGTGTTTTTTCCCCAAAAAAGCGTTTGAAAAATCGCTGCGCAAATACTGTGTGAAAAAAAAAATGAAACACCCACCATTTTAATCTGTAGGGCCTTTGCTTTAAAAAATATATAATGTTTGGGGGTTCAAAGTAATTTTCTTGCAAAAAAAAAAAAATTTTTGCATGTAAACAAAAAAGTGTTAGAAAGGGCTTTGTCTTCAAGTGGTTAGAAGAGTGGGTGATGTGTGACATAAGCTTCTAAATGTTGTGCATAAAATGCCAGGACAGTTTAACCCCCCCCAAAATTACCCCATTTTGGAAAGTAGACACCCCAACCTATTTGCTGAGAGGCATATCGAGTCCATGGAATATTTTATATTGTGACACAAGTTGCGGGAAAAAGACAAACTTTTTTTTGCACAAAGTTGTCACTAAGTGATATATTGCTCACACATGCCATGGGAATATGTGAAATTACACCCCAAAGTACATTCTGTTGCTTCTCCTGAGTATGGGGATACCACATGTGAGAGACTTTTAGGGAGCCTAGCCTTATACGGGACCCCGAAAACCAAGCACCGCCTTCAGGCTTTCTAATGCCCCGTACACACGGTCGGATTTTCAGATGGAAAATGTCCGATCGGAGCGTGTTGTCGGAAATTCCGACCGTGTGTGGGCTCCATCGGACATTTTCCATCGGATTTTCTGACACACAAAGTTGGAGAGCAGGAGATAAAATTTTCCGACAACAAAATCCGTTGTTGGAAATTCGTATCGTGTGTACACAAATCCGACGGACAAAGTGCCACGCATGCTCAGAATAAATAAAGAGATGAAAGCTATTGGCCACTGCCCCGTTTATAGTCCCGACGTACGTGTTTTACGTCACTGCGTTCAGAACGATCGGATTTTCCGACAACTTTGTGTGACCGTGTGTATGCAAGACAAGTTTGAGCCAACATCCGTCGGAAAAAATCCTAGGATTTTGTTGTCGGAATGTCCGAACAAAGTCCGACCGTGTGTACGGGGCATTAGGGTGTAAATTTTTGATTTTACTCTTCACTGCCTATCACAGTTTCAGAGGCCATGGAATGCCCAGATGGCACAACCCCCCCCCCCAAATGACCCCATTTTGGAAAGTAGACACCCCAAGCTATTTGCTGAGCGGTATGGTGAGTATTTTGCAGACCTCACTTTTGTCACAAAGTTTTGAAAATTGAAAAAAGACAAGAAAAATACAGTTTTCTTGTCTTTCTTCATTTTCAAAAACAAATGAGAGCTTCAAAATACTCACCATGCCTCTCAGCAAATAGCTTGGGGTGTCTACTTTTCAAAATGGGGTCATTTGGGGGGGGTTTGTGCTATCTTGGCATTTTATGGCCTTCGAAACTATGATAGGTAGTGAGGAGTGAAATCAAAAATTTACGCCCTTAGAAATCCTGAAAGCGGTGATTGGTTTTCGGGGCCCCGTATGCAGCTAGGCTCCCAAAAAGTCCGACACATATGGTATCCCTGTACTCAGGAGAAGCATCAGAATGTATTTTGGGGTGTAATTTCACATATGCCCATGGCCTGTGTGAGCAATATATCATGTAGTTATAACTTTGTGCAAAAAAAAAAAAAGTTTGTAAATTTCCCGCAACTTGTGTCAAAATATAAAATATTCCATGGACTCAACATGCCTCTCAGCAAATAGCCTGGGGTGTCTACTTTCCAAAATGGGGTCATTGGGGGGGGGGGTTGTGCCATCTTGGCATTTTATGGCCTTCAAAACTGTGATAGGTAGTGAGGAGTGAAATCAAAAATTTACGCCCTTAGAAATCCTGAAGGCAGTGCTTGGTTTTCGGGGCCCCATATGTGGCTAGGCTCCCAAAAAGTCCCACACATGTGGTATCCCCATACTCAGGAGAAGCAGCTAAATGTATTTTGGGGCGAAATTTCACATATAACCATGGCATGTGTGAGCAATATATCATTTAGTGACAACTTTTTGTAATTTTTTTTTTAATCATTATTCAATCACTTGGGACAAAAAAATTTTAATTCAATGGGCTCAACATGCCTCTCAGCAATTTCCTTGGGGTATCTACTTTCCAAAATGGTGTCATTTGGGGGGGTTGTACTGCCCTGCCATTTTAGCACCTCAAGAAATGAGATAGGCAGTCATAAACTAAAAGCTGTGTAAATTCCAGAAAATGTACCCTAGTTTGTAGACACTATAACTTTTGCGCAAACCAATAAATATACGCTTATTGACTTTTTTTTACCAAAGACATGTGGCCGAATACATTTTGGCCTAAATGTATGACTAAAATTGAGTTTATTGGATTTTTTTAATAACAAAAAGTAGAAAAAAACATTTTTTTCAAAATTTTCGGTCTTTTTCCGTTTATAGCGCAAAAAATAAAAACCGCAGAGGTGATCAAATACCATTAAAAGAAAGCTCTATTTGTGGGGAAAAAAAAGGATGCAAATTTTGTTTGGGTACAGCGTTGTATGACCGCGGAATTAACAGTTAAAGCGACGCAGTGCCAAATTGTAAAAAGTGCTCTGGTCTGGAAGGGGGTAAATTCTTCCGGGGCTGAAGTGGTTAATAAAGGGACCTCGCCCCCCCTATGTGAATGGGTATCGGGTACATTGTACCCCTACACATTCACCAAAAAAAGCAGTAAAATGTGACAAAAGACAATAGCCGGTTTTTGACAATTCCTTTATTGTAAAATAGCTCTTCTTCTTTCCCCGCTTCTTCCTCCGGCCTTCTCCATCTTCCTCCGGCTTCTTCCTCCCCCCACTTCTTCCTCCACTTCTTCCTCCGGTCTTCTCCATCTTCCTCCGGCTCCGGTTTTTTTCCTCTGCTGCTCCCATCACTGACCTGCTATGAAAACGAACCTCCTCTGATGCTGTGGTGAGCTGATCTGTTCACTTCCACAGTGCCCATTTCATATATAACTATATGGTGTGGCTGCCAGATGATGTCATCAAGAGACCCCACTTCCTAAGGGGCGGGGTCTCGGCATAACGTCATCTGCCCCATCGCAGCATCGGAGGAGGTTCGTTTTTTGAATGTTCAGCGGGAGCGGCCGGAGGAGAAAGACCGGAGGACGGACCGGGGGAAGAAGAAGATGGAGAAGACCGGAGGAAGAAGTGGAGGAAGATGGAGAAAGAAGTGATGGGAGAAGAAGCCGGAGAAAGATGGAGAAGACCGGAGGAAGAAGTGGGGAAAGAGCTATTTTACAATAAAGGAATTGTCAAAAACCGGCTATTGTCTTTTGTCACATTTTACTGTTTTTTTTGGTGAATGTGTAGGGGTACAATGTACCCCGATACCCATTCACATAGGGTGGGCGAGATCTGGTGGTCCCCTTATTAAAGGGGGCTTCCAGATTTTGATAAGCCCCCCACCCGCAGACCCACACAACCACCGGGCAAGGGTTGTGGGGATGAGGCCCTTGTCATCAACATGGGGAGAAGGTGTTTTGATGGGGGCCCCAAAGCACCCTCCCCATGTTGAGGGCATGTGGCCTGGTACAGTTCAGGAGGAGGGGGGCAGCTCTCTCATCCCCCCTCTTTTCCTGCAGCCTGCCATGAAAACGAACCTCCGACGCTGTGGCGAGCTGATCTGTCCGCTTCCATAGTGCCCATTTCATATATATCTATGTGGTGTGGCTGCTGGATGACGTCATCAAGAGACCCCGCTCCTTATGGGGCGGGGTCTCGGAATCACGTCATCCGCCCCATCGCAGCATCGGAGGAGGTTCGTTTTTTGAATATTCAGCAGGAGCGGCTGGAGGAGAAAGACCGGAGGATGGACCGGGGGAAGAAGAACCCGGAGGAAGATGGAGAAGACCGGAGGAAGAAGCGGGGGGAGAAGAAGCCGGAGAAAGATGGAGAAGACCGGAGGAAGAAGTGGGGAAAGAGCTATTTTACAATAAAGGAATTGTCAAAAACCAGCTATTGTCTTTTGTCACATTTTACTGCTTTTTTTGGTGAATGTGTAGGGGTACAATGTACCCCGATACCCATTCACATAGGGGGCGAGATCTGGTTGCCCCCTTATTAAAGGGGGCTTCAGGCTTTTGATAAGCCCCCCCACCTGCAGACCCCCACAACCACTGGACAAGGGTTGTGGGGATGAGGCCCTTGTCCCCATCAACATGGGGACAAGGTGTTTTGAGGGGGACCCCAAAGCACCCTCCCCATGTTGAGGACATGTGGCCTGGTACAGTTCAGGAGGAGGGGGCAGCTCTCTCGTCCCCCCTCTTTTCCTGCAGCCTGCCAGGTTGCGTGCTCGGATAAGGGACTGGTATGGATTTTGGGGGGACCCCCACGCCAATTTTTTTAAATTTTGGCGCAGGGTTTCCCTTAGTATCCATACCAGACCTGAAGGTCTGGTATGAATTTTGGGGGGACCCCTACTCCATTTTTTTTTTAAATTTGGCATAGAGTTCCCCTTAATATCCATACCAGACTCGAAGGGCATGGTATGGACTGGTGGGGGGAACCTACACCATTTTTCTCTTTGATTTTAATTCTATATTGCCGGGAACTGGCAATACATTACAGCCGCAAGCAATTTTGAATGAAATTATTCCTTTAGAAACAACATTTTGCTGTGGTACTGTTCTAAACACAGGAAAACTGCGTGTATATTTTCAGCGCTATAGTAAATGACCCCAATACAGTCAGGAGAAGAAGAGGGATTTTTATGGTGCCACAAATACACAAATATTTAAAAATCAAAAGTTCATAAACATTTTTTAATAAGGTACACGTAGCTTTAAATAAACATATGTTACCGGAAACCAAATATATAATCAAAAATAAATTTGTATAAATCAGCATGGGTAGTATATTTAATCAATATCTTTTAGAATCTGAGTATCATATGGAAGGGAATATACCAAAAAAAAACCAATATCATTGGTCAAGCCTACTCTGGGGGTGTGAATGACAAATCCACATAGGAGTTTCTTAACACTCGTAATCCTAGAACTCCTACCCTGCATGCCCTACCTAAAATTCATAAATGTATGGACCAGCCACCTGGCAAACTGATTGTATCGGGCAATGGCTGCCTGACTAAATCTGTGAGCCAGTTGGTCGACGACTATTTACGTCTGCACATTCTCTTTTCCATCCTATATACAAGATACAATTGATCTTTTGAAAATATTGGACAGTGTTTATATACCCACCAATTCATGGTTGCGATTGATGTGGAGGCCCTCTACAATTCCATCCCTCATGATAGGGGGAGTGGGCTTGTGGAGGGTTTACTTTTTCAAAGAGACACATATTGGCTGAGCCATACAATTAGTTTGTCCTTAGTTTATGATTCTTGTTGCTCCATAATGTATTCATGTTTCAAAGCTTCCACTACCTCCAGGTACAGGGCGTAGCCATGGGGACCAGATGTGCCCCTTCCTATGCCTTCCCCAATTTGGGGGGCTATAAGCAAAGTCTCTTCTTTGATGAGACATTACATGAATATCTTGACAAGGTGAGATTTTGGAAAAGTTTCATAGAAGACATTTTCATGGTGTGGACTGGAACAAGAGATGAATTGAGTGGGTTTCTAAAGGTTCTGGAATCCAATGAATTTAATTTGAGGTTTGCCATGAAATGTCATCAACAATCCATTGAATTCTTGGATGTGAACACTTTGATTAATGAGGACAATAGCCTTGGTTCCACTCTATTTAGAAAACCATCTTCTTGAAATACTATATTACATGCGGCAAGTTCCCATCCTATTCTATTGATTAATACTATTCCATACAATCAATATCTATGAATTAAAAGAAACTGTTCCAAAAAATGAAGACTTTGAAAGAGAGGCCAAGGCATCTAACATCGTCTTCTAAATTGGAGGTATAGTAGATCTTGCCTGAAAAAGGCATATGGCTGAGTTAAAACTCAGGAAAGTGGTGGACTCATCCATAAAAATAAAAAATATCAGTCCACTACTCCGACTACCAGACTAATTACCAAATATTCTGGACAGCATAAAAAAGTCAGTATTATGATGTAGAGGTATTATGTAGAGGTATTGGCATCTCCTTACAGCGGATGAGGTGGTCTCCAACTATATTAGTCCCTATCCTGAAATTACGTTCCGCAGATCACAATCTTTAAAGGACCAGTCCATAGCCATCATTTTGGAAAGGCACCATGGAAGCCACAAAGTCAGGCACTGCCCCTTCTGGTAGATGTAATTTTTGTATCTTTGTCCTGCATGCTCACCAGATTGTGCTACCTAATGGCATGATCTGGAAGTCACGATTTTTTGCCAACTGCCAGACAATTTGCATTGTATATTTAATGCAGTGCAACTGGGAAACCTACTATATAAGCAAAACAAAGAGACCATTTTTTCACCACATCAGAACCATGTCTCTTTGATTTCCAAGAATAAAATGAAAACCCCTATTAGTAGGCATATTGGCCTGTACCATGGATTTGATCTGTTTAACATCCATTTCTTTGCATTAGATCACACCCCCCCTCCCATGAAAGGGGTGGAGACATAGATAAAAAAAATTTTACATAGAATCACAACAGTGATTCTAGGTGGATCTATAAATTGTCAGCTACAAAGTATCCAAGCCTTAATGAGGCCATGAGCTTCAAACCATATCTATAACTTATAATATATTTTATGTGCCATGCCTTTGCTGTAATGATGTGTTTCTTTATATGTTTGTATGTTTTCCTTTGGTTATCTGAGTGTCTATCAGAAGGGCATCTATCCACACTAATGAACTGCATCCAATTCTGAACTTTGTGTTTAGTTTGGTGAATTTGGGGTTGGTTCTTATGCCTCCTAAGGCTGTAGTTTTGGTTTTAACAAAACTTACATTTTTATGTGCATCTTTCACTTCAAATGATCTATTGTGTTTTTGCCACTGCCATTCAGGGCTTTGTTGATCGTACGGGCACGCGGGGTGTATCCCCTCACAGATTGAGTGTGGCTCCTAGTGTGCCCTCATTCCTGCCAGAGGTGGGCACCGTTGCCCTTTGCCCCTCTGTGGCGAATCTCCCTATTGGTTCTTGCCCTGCTGAGGGAGTTGTTGTTTGGGCTGATGTCATCCCGCCTTGCTCCCCTCCCATTGGCCATGGGCAGTTCCACAACTGATAAATCTAAATAAGTGCGCTCACAGTCTGTATGCAAATGTAATGACATTAATTGAATATGATTAAATTAATTAAACGTACATGAATCAAAGTGCAATGGATTGAATATCCTAAAATAAGTGTACACTAGTGTGCAAAAAAACACATATAAAAAACGTGAATGTATCAAGTGCTGAATTAGTGATCACATCAATATATCACCAAACAAAGCAAAATTCATCAACAGTGAAAATACGTGAAAATAGTGAATATAGTCCATAAACTGAACGACAGAAAAAAGTTCCATGAGTGTATGCCAAATTCATGAAAGTAGGAGAACACATCCACAATCCATCAAGCCGTAACCCATATAGATGAAGGGGGAAGAGAAGAGTATATAGATGTAACTCTCAGCTGAAGTGAATCCAAAAAATATTGAAGGTGGACCCTTACCCGAAATGGTGGACCTGCCTGTTGGCGAGGTCTTGCACGCGAGCAGATCTAGCCCTCTGCGGGGACCGTGAAGTGATGGCGTCCAACACAGCTGATGCGTCAAGCGTCTCCAACCTGGCGTGGTCCAAATCGTCTGCCTGAAGGGGGGGAACACCCCCCGTTGGAGGCGCTTGACGCATCAGCTGTGTTGGGCGCCATCACTTCACGGTCCCCGCAGAGGGCTAAATCTGCTCGCGTGCAAGACCTCGCCAACAGGGAGGTCCACCATTTCGGGTAAGGGTCCACCTTCAATATTTTTTGGATTCACTTCAACTGAGAGTCACATCTGTATACTCTTCTCTTCCTCCTTCATCTATATGGGTTACGGCTTAATGGATTGTGGATGTGTTCTCCTACTTTCATGAATTTGGCATACACTCATGGAACTTTTTTCTGTTGTTCAGTTTATGGACTATATTCACTATTTTCACGTATTTTCACTGTTGATGAATTTTGCTTTGTTTGGTGATATATTGGTGTGATCACTAATTCAGCACTTGATACATTCAAGTTTTTTATATATGTGTTTTTTTGCACACTAGTGTACACTTATTTTAGGATATTCAATCCATTGCACTTTGATTCATGTACGTTTAATTAATTTAATCATATTTAATTAATGCCATTACATTTGCATACAGACTGTGAGTGCACTTATTTAGATTTATTGGTATATTTTACACAGATATTGGTGTTTTGTTCGTGCAGCTATAGTCTTGTTCTTTTGTTTGGGTTTTTTAGCGCGTTTTTTTCTAATTTTTATTTATTTTAGTTCCACAACTGACCCTCCCCATCTGGGAGACGTCCTGATCCCCGGATGGATCTTTCAAGATGGCAGAGCTTGCGTGTGACGTCATCAGTAGATCAAGTTCATGCATGCGTGTTGGGATAAGCATGTCCGCGATCTGCCGGTGATGTCAGACGCCGGTGGATCAGGAGAAGTACATAAGGCAGGACTGATGCCAATTGCCACAGAGCCTGTTTTGAGCTGAAGGTGGTTGTCATGTCCATGTCCTGATTCAAGTGGTGAGTGTCAATGATATCCATTGGGGTTTGGTCACAATGTGCAATTTAGGTTGACATTTTTTTTGTGCAACTAATATTGCTATGATATCTGCTTGCTATTAGATAGGTCCTGTTGAATTTCCTGATGTTCTTGATCCAGTCTGTCCTTGGTCATCATTGCATTCTGATAATCATTTTGATTACTCCTCAAGTTCTTTGGTTCTTTGCTGTTTTCTACATCCTGTGGATAAACTATTTGAAACATACCCAAGGTAAATTGAGGCCTGGATATCTAAATGAATGAGGTTGCTATGTCTTTTTATTCATTCCTTTTCTTATGGTATATCATTGTGAATATTGAAATGTATATATATTGTCAGGGCTGGGCTCAGCCCTTCCTTCTCAGAGCAGGGCGCTCAGCTGTTGGTTAATAGCTCTAATCTTTCCACAGTGACTCACCTGGTGATGATATCCTACTCGTCAGTCCTGCTGGTTACTTAAACCGTTCAGATCCTCTCTGCCTTCGCCTTGGTCAACATTTTAAGAGACTCTCTCCTGTTTACCTGTTAAAGTCTTGCTTGGTTGATGTCCCTTCTGGTTCCTGATCCTGCCTGCTGTTCCACTACGCTGATTCACCGGTTTCCTGATTTCCTGGCCTGTTCTGAAGTACGCTGATCCCTAGCTCCCTGACGTCTTGGCTTGTCTGACTATCTGTTCTGGTTACCGAACTCTGGCTATGTTTAGACTATGTTTGCTCTGTTTACCTTTTACTATCAATTGTCGTCGCTGGCACTGGCATCCCTTCCCACATCAGTTTGTGAACCTCAGCAGTGTACTTTAACTTGATTACTCATGGATATTGATTAAATATACTACCCATGATTTATACAAATTCATTTTTGGTTATATATTTGGTTCCGGTAATACACATGTTTACTCAGAGCTACGTGTAATTCATTAACAAATGTTCATGAACTTTTGATTTTTGTTGTTTCTTCATTGTTATTGATTGTATTTGTCTTCCTGTAGCTACATATGCTTTATAGCTCCTGATGAAGCTGAAAAGCGAAACATGTTGAGCAACAAGCATTACAAGTGACATTGTAGCTATTTTGTGTATTGTTTGTATATACAACCATTTTTATGAAATGTAGGCAACATTTGCTGTCCCCTTATGTCCTTTTAAATTTTGCATTTGAATAAAGATGTTTTTATAAAAATATTCGTGGCACCATAAAAATCCCTCTTCTTCTCCTTGTTTAAAATTGAGTTATAAATATCCCTGAGGTCTTTAATCAAGGGCATGATTTGGGAAGATAATTGTTTGTCAAACAAATTCAAATGTTACTTCCTTGCAATATGGCAATTTGGAAGTGTTCTAAAACCCATCAGTATAGCGAATGCCCAGAAAACATATTTTCTGTTAGTGTCGATTTCTGGGAATAGCAGTCTTTCAATGACACAAAGCCACAAGCTAAATTATAGGTATCCCCTGCAACAGCAGTTTCATTTTGGTCAGATGCACTCTAATGCCACATACACACGGTTGGACTTTCGGCAGGAAAAGTCTGACGGAATCTTTTCATCGGACATTCTGATCGTGTGTGGGCCTCATCAGACTTTTTTTTTTCGAAAATTCTGACGGACCTAGAAATAGAACATGTGTTAAATCTTTCTGACGGAATCAGTTCCTATCAGGAAAACCGCTCGTCTGTATGCTGTTCCGACGGACCAAAAACGACGCATGCTCTGAAGCAAGTACGAGATGGCAGGTATTGGCTACTCGCTATTGAACTTCCTTTTTCTAGTCCCATCATACGTGTTGTATGTCACCGCGTTCTAGACGG
Organism: Aquarana catesbeiana; assembly: GCF_042186555.1. Classification (NCBI taxonomy): domain Eukaryota; kingdom Metazoa; phylum Chordata; class Amphibia; order Anura; family Ranidae; genus Aquarana; species Aquarana catesbeiana. The sequence goes on from NC_133324.1 coordinate 791,190,662, forward strand.
TCGGACTTTGGTGTGATCGTGTGTAGGCAAGACAGTTTCAGCAGGACTCCGTAGGAACTCCGTCGGAAAAACTTTCAGAGTTTTTCCAACAGAAAAACTGGTCGTGTGTACGCGGCATAAGACCTATCTACTTCTATAGAGATGCAGACATTATTAGCTTTCCTGATTCCCATCCTTGTCAGTCCCTAGAGAATGTGCCTTGTGGGAAAAGGTGACTGGGCATGAGATAAGTCACCAGATGTCAGGTTCTCCTCCATTTTATCTAGCGTACAGGCAGACAGTTTAGGGCGCAATAAAATAATTTTTTGCGGGAGAAGGGCCTCGTAAGTGGATCTTTAATATGTGGACAAAGTTGTTCGGTACCACATCCTATCAGAAATTTGCACAAAAAAACCCTATAGACTAACAAAGGACTTTAAAGGTACCAATACGTTTTGTTGAAAATTATCAAAATGTATTGTATAACAACTTGTTAAAACCATAAAAGACATACAATGAGGAAATAACATTAAATCATCATCCCAAGCAATATTGAGTTATGACTCACTTGCTGCCATTTCTGACACAGCCGCGTTTCACATGACTTAGCCCACTTCTTCAGAAAAATAAGTAACAGTTAAGCGCAGTATAAGTAACATCAATATAAACAGTCAAAACTTTATTTCTTGTATGACCAGCTGTTGCCACCTCCCTCTACCAATGTGGTAATCCAAGTGTGCCTCATCCATGAGTCATCAAAATTTGAAGATAACTAATTGCAACACGCACTTGAGTCAAATGTGGTTCCAATAGTCAAAAATGGATTCCTGCAATGAATACTGTCTATGAGTGGAAAGTAAGCTTGTGGTTTGGGGAGTAGAACCAATCTGAGACTAATTCTCAGAGAGATTTCAACCAATATAAATATGCCCTCCAAAAATACAATTCCAGCATCCTCACTGCCAAGCAGACCTATTTGGTCACTCTCATTAGCAACTTATCAACCCGTCCCCATCAACTCTTCTCTACCTTCAACTTTCTACTTTGTCCTCCACCACTTCCACCCGCCAACTCACTCACTGCCCAGGAGACCGCCAATCACTTCAAACAGAAGATTGATACAATTCGCGAGGAGGTCTCTACTGTTCAGATACCCTCTACGCTTTACACTTCATGCCCACAGGTACAATCATTACTTCCCTCTTTCAACCCCACCACTATAGACGAGGTTGCTAAACTACTTGCTAATGTCCACCTTACCACCTGCCCTCTGGATCCTGTTCCCTCGCAAATGCTACGCTCACCCTCTGGCTCTATGCTACACTCTCTAACCCACATCTTCAATCTCTCCCTCTTTTCTGGCATCTTCCCCAACTCTCTAAAACATGCACTTGTCAGACCCATACTTAAAAAACCCTCACTGGACCCATCCAATCTTAACAACCTATGCCCCATCTCCTTTCTCCCCTTCTTATCCAAACTCCTTAAAGGTCTGATTTATAAACCAACTGAGCGTCCACCTCACTGATAATAGCCTTCTTGATCCCCTTCAGTCAGGATTTCGTCCTCAACACTCCACAGAAACTGCTCTCCTAAAACTAACAAACGATCTACTAACGTCCAAAACCAATCAACACTATTCTGTACTCCTACTCCTGGACCTCTCTGCTGCCTTTGATACGGTTGACCACCCCCGCCTCCTCAAAAAACTCCATGCCTTTGGTTTCCATGACTGTACTCTTCGGTGGTTCTCTTCCTGCTTATCCAACCGCACCTTTAGCGTTTCTTACAACTCTACTTCCTCCTCTCCTCTTCCTTTCTCTGTTGGGGTCCCCCAAGCTTCTGCTCTTAGACCTCTCCTATTTTCAATCTACACCTCCTCTCTGTGTCAGCTCCTCCCATGGCTTTCAATACCACCTCTAAGCTGACGACACCCATATCTATTTCTCTTCCCCTCAGCTCACTCCCTCTGTCTCCTCACATATCACTAATTTACTATCAGATATATCAGTCTGGATGTCACACCACTTCCTCAAACTCAATCGATCCAAAACTGAACCTATAATTTTTCCTCCCCTATATGCCCCTTCCCCTGATCTCTGTCAAAATCGATGGCACAACTATAAGCCCATCCCCACATGCCAAGGTTCTAGGTGTAGTCCTGGACTTTGAACTCTCCTTTAAGCATCACCTTCCAATCACTGTCCAAATCTTGCCGCCTCCACCTCCGCAACATATCCAAAATATGCCCCTTTCTAACCAATGACACAACAAAGCTCTTAATTCACTCCCTGGTCATCTCCCGCCTCAAATACTGCAACTCCCTTCTCATTGGCTTACCTCTACATAGTCTATCACCTCTTCAATCCATCATGAATGCTGCTGCCAGATTCATCCACTTTACCAATCGCTCTGTCTGCTACCCCTCTCTGTTAATCCCTCCACTGGCATCAGCTCACCCAACAAATGAAATTCAAAATACTAACAACTACTTACAAAGCCATCCACAATTTAGCCCCCAGCTACATCACTACCTAGTCTCTAAATACCAACCTACTCGTTCTCATCGTTCCTCTTAAGACCTCCTGCTCTCTAGCTCCCTCATCACCTCCTCCCATGCTCACCTCCAGGACTTTTCCAAAGCCTCTCCAATCCTATGGAATGCCTTACCCCAATCTGTCCGCTTATCTCCTAATCTATTAGCTTTTAGACGATCCCTGAAAACCCTTCTCTTCAGAGAAGCCTACCCTACCCACACCTAACAACTGTTTTTTCATTTTCTCCATCAGCTCACCCCCACCTTTTGTTTCCACTTGACCCTCCCTTCTAGATTGTAAGCTCTAATGAGCAGGGCCTTCTGACCCCTCCTGTATTGATTTGTATTGTAAGTGTACTGTCTGCCCTCATGTTGTAAAGTGTTGCTTAAACTGTTGGCGCTATATAAATTCTGTATAATAATAATAATAATCTGCCTCCCCATCGTCCGTCAATGTAAAAAAGGAGCTACATTTTTACATTGAAGGGTGATGGGAGGTAGATTGGATCTACTCCCCAAACCACAAGCTTACTTTCCACCTGTAGACCATATCCATTGCAGGCATACATTTTTGACTATTGGAACCACGTTTGAAGATAACTAATTGCAACACGCACTTGAGTCAAACTTTGATGACTCATGGATGAGGCACATTTGGATTACCGCATTGCTGGGGGGAGGTGGCAACAACTGGTCATACGAGAAATAAAGTTTTGACTCTGTTTATATTGATGTTACTTATACTGAGCTTGACTGTTACTTATTTCCCTGTAGATGAGGGCTAAGTCCTGTGAAACGCAACTGCGTCAGAAATCGCAGAAAGCGAGTCATCACTCAATCTTGCAAGGGATGATGATTAAATTTCTTACTGTGTAGTATACAGATATTTCTTCACATATGTGATTTTGTGTTATGTTATGTCCTCATTGTATGTCTTTTATGGTTTTAACAAGTTGTTATACAATAAATTTTGATAATTTTTCAACAAAACGTATTAGTACCTTTAAAATCCTTATTTAGTTTATACGTTTTTTTGTGCAAATTTAGGGCACAATAGCATGCATCTTCACGGGAATATTCAGTCACTTCAGAAGGCATGGATCAACTGTCTCCAGAGTACTAAAGTTGGAGTGGTTCTGCGCCTACAGCCATTCACTTGGGTGTCCAAACCAAAGATTCTGCATGCCACTTTCCTATGGAACAGGTTTTGGGAACCCTTAAACCAGCCACCTGGATTATCAGATATAGCCTACTTACTTGCAAGAGACATGGAACCCCAAGGGAAATGCAAGTAGTCATTTGTACTTTACTGTTTTTATAGAGTTTCTCTGAGTGTCTCGCAGACTTAACTGGGCTGTCACTTAGTGCCCTTATTGGAATACTGCTCCTTGGCAGTTCCTTTTATTGTAATAGGTGCATTAACTGTTATTATTTGTTCTGTGCATATTGCATACACCTTTTTTGCCATCTTGTGTGCACTGTCAATTTGTCCTGCGTTATTTCAGTAAACCTCAATTTGCACTCTGTTTGTCTAGTCATTTAGCTGATACATATAAATTACATACCTAGAGAGGTCTGTTTTGTTTTGCTTTTTTTTACAGCAAAGCTAGACACGGTAGAGAAGACCTTTCAGCATCCATATAAGTCTGCATTAGAAAATTTCTGACGAGTCACAATTTACAGTAACAGTCAGATTTTTAAAGCGTAACTCCACTTTTGTTGAGAAAAAAACATTCCCCTCTGGATTATCTATGTACATTGCAAGGATTTTAACAAATTTTGTTGCAGATTTTTACCTTTTTTTATTCTGATGAAATCCCTGTGTGTTTGTCTGTGTCCATGTGGGAAAGTGAATCTAATGGGAGTGGTTTTACAAATATCCATCATCTGCAATACCTGCAGGGCACTAATGAGGAAAGCTGCTGGGCCTGCATCCCTTTAAAAATGATTTCTTATTGACAGTATTTACATTACATTACATTTTTACATTATTACATTTTGTTGCAGGGGATGCCTGAAATCTGACTTTCTTAGGGCAGACTTCTGGGAAAATCAGTGAGTCAATCACACAAGCAGGAAATTATGTTCTGTGTACAGAACACCTCCAGGTAGCCATATTGCATTGGATTTTCAGAAAATTACAGAGCTGCAGATTGAAAAGAAAGGGTCATTTTTAATAACATTTAATTACAATATGACTTGTCACAATTGTATACGCTATATTATTTTTTCCTTATTTTTTTCCCCACAAGAGTGCAGTTATTCTTTAAAAAAAACTATTTTTTATCATTGAAACGCAGTCCTCAAGCTCCATTCTAGTGGATTTGCCTAGACTAAGATATAATCAGTCTGCTGTAGGCAGGAGGAAGCATTTCATCAGTCTCTTCTCCCACAGTGACCAGGCTGAAGCATTGTAACTTTGCAGCATATCACTAGTTGAGAAGCCATTGCAGATGGCTGACCTGTGTCAGACAGTTATGAACAAAGGCACCAGGAATCATGATTGTATCAATCATCTTTGAGTCAGCACCTCAGTCCAGATGGTCTGTCTTTTTGGAAATAATAGCGAGGTGATAGAGGTGATAAATACATTTAAGTGTTACATTTAATTTTTTTAAAAAATCAATTGCCTTGAACATTTGAAGATAAAAAAATAAAGCTCTAATGGCATTAGCCACCCTATCTGTCCCCTACAGGCAGACTCACCACTCTGTGATCAATCACTGGTCCTCTCCTGGGTTGAAGGAAAGCCAGCGCCATTTCACCCACTTCCTATGAGCCGAGGGTTTCAAGGAAGCAGATAGGAAATATGTAAGGGGGAGGGTGAAGAGTGTGACCAGCCTACATTAAGCTTTAACATGAAAAATATTTGGGATGTCTACTTTAAGACATGTCCTTTTTCTCTCTACAACCTATGCCCAGTCATTTTAATACTAGACATATCTGGATTTTCATGATTTTTTTTTTTTATTCTGCTGAAGTACATCCACAAAAGCCTTCCCACCAGTCAAAAATGTATACATATAAACCTGTAGCTAAAAAAAAAATCTATTTATCTATTTATTTTTTTCAACAACCAACAGAAAGCAAAAATAAAACAAAAAATATATATAAAATGGTAAGGTTTGCTCTATATGAAACAAGAGGCACTCGAGGGATAAGCCCTGAATAGCTGTTAATAACAATACATATATATTTTTTAATTAAATAGCTTTTTCATAAAATATTCAGCAACTCATGTGAAGAAAATCATTTACTATCCCAAATTACTTGTGATTTTCTCATTTAATTGGTTTCTGTAATCTGGCATGTGATGAAGAGAGTCAGAACATTTCAATGCTCAGGCAGGGACTCTCTGATTTATTAATATTTAGTACAATTGTATGGTTGATTTAATTTTACTTTGTACTGCACACAGTGCAGGCAGATGAATGGCATAAAAACACAACAGCCAAAAAGAAAAAAAAAAAAAGAAAAAAAAAAACCTTTATAGATTAGATGCTGCTGTGTTCCATTTAACTTCCCCTTTCATCCACATATTAGCCTCATACTTGCACCGACTCATTCCCTCACTATAAAGCACAGTTTAAAAAAATGTAAGGTTTAGCTATCTAAACAAATAACAATCCATCCTTACAAGGCTCAGGTTAATTGAGGGTTGGGAACAGGATAGCTCCACAGTGCTCCAGAAGAGGCTTGCAATAATCTATTTTGTTACAGTTCATATAAAAGCGGCCAAGGTGAACATAATGGTTGATGTTGTTGTCTGATATCCTGGGCTATAGACTCTGACTACTGAGACAAAATAAATAATATTGGATTATGTTTGTTTTTTCTTCCAATTGTGGCCGCGTTTCAGTATAAGCCTGTTTCTGCTGATGACGGCTGAAGAGTAGAAAGAATATAAATTGACGTAATAATCCTTTTCCCCCAGTAAATCCTAAGTGGAGAATTATGGAGGGCATCTTTTACAGAATAAGTAGTCTGCTGGCATCAACTTATTCAGGGCAGAGAACACACTTGTTGTTATGAATCTTGCCAAATGTGTGTATGGAACCACTGTGTATTTTACTGCTATCAATCTGATAGGTGAAATCATGTATATTTCCCAGCTGCACAGTAAAATGCACTTTACCTGCTTCACATCAGAGACTTTACTGCTCTTGAAGCATAATAGAAATGTGTATGGCTATGTAGGAATTATAGCATTGACTGCAGCAAAGAGGGCCTTGCCTGGGGCCAAAGCTCTTATTAAAGATCATATAATGATGATGATGGTGATAATAATAATGATGTTTCATTTTATAGGCTACACCCATTTTTTTACAAGTAGATAATGGGCCATTATCATTAAATCAATAACCTATTGCCCTACTACAGACCACACGCTATATGCTACTTTCACATGCAGATCATACAGATGAGTTTATAGGGGTCAAGGGACTTGACAAAGGGCATACACAAAAAGAGAGAGAAGTTACCACCTAATTGGGGGTATAGCTCCCAGGTGGGGTAACCAAGCGGTTAATGTAAGGCAAACTAAGCTTTTCATGAATGGCTAAAAGCATGTATTTATTATATCAAAAAGTACAAAAAATGAGTAGAATGAATAACAACAATACTCATGTGAAATGACACAGTATATTGAAAATACTGTCCCATCACCAAACACGATATTAAAAACAATGTCACTATAATAACATCCGGATGTCAATATCTATGTATGATACACATACCAGCATGGTAATCCCTGCATACCGATGTATAGACAGTGCTAATTAAGCTGAGATGTGTAGCTCAAGGGCTCTACACTGTTTTCCCCACTGACAGTATGCAAAGAAACGGCAAGATGTATATTCAGGTGGGGCTAATGTGCCCCTAAATTCACTCTGCAAGCTGATGAGTATGATACTGGGTCGGGGCTATGTGAGATATAAAGTCAAATAGTTATTGGTAAAAAGCTGATGTATAGCCGTAGAGAGACCCCCATATTGTGCCATAAGCCTACAAGTTCATAAGGCTAATTGCTGTATAGTCTAAGGGACATATATTTATTGCAGTATGGCCAGAAATTCACAGCACACTTAGTCAATAGCCCAGCTTTAGTGCTGTAACCATCACAATGCTAGATGAGGGGGGCTTGCATAATTCCTGATTGGCCCCAGTTGCACCTGTTACAAGTCCATGTAAGGAATGGTAGGTATCAGCATCAAAGTGGCTGATTTGGTAGGGAGCAAGCTGATCTTACCCTACCCATTTGGATCCACCAAATGTGCTGTCACAGTGATCGTTTTGTCGACCATGGGGTCTTCAATGAGCTTCAGCACACCCTTTGAATGTAAACAGGTCTTGTGCCAAAGTAGCCCGTCAGGTTAAGCGACTTGAGTTATAGTCTGTATCCGTGCCAGAGTCTTTCCTACTTGCCAGCTACTATTTCACTGGTTGGAACACAAGGCATGACTCCATGCCGCAAACTGCCGCGGCAGTTGTTGATGGGCTCCAGGGATTTTCCCGCTGACAGTGCATAGATTACAGGCATTCTGTGACTTGTCAGTGATGTCAACACGTTTCAAGTACAAGCATAGCTTTGTCAGGATGGCGTTCCCCCAGCCGTGCTTTCCCTATATACTGGAAATTTCCACGGAGAGGTCATTCATTCGTTTGTCTTAAAGTAACATTTTTAGATCATTCTTTAGAGAGCAAAAGCTATTATTTACCATTCATTGTGTAGAAAAGGAATTCATATTATTATTATTTTATCTGTCAACATAAATAGTTACCATTCCCATATACAATGCAAACTATTTTGTCTGTATGGCTATATAGGGGAGAACTTGTAGGGGTCAAAGACCTCTTCTATTACATAAGACGACCAACAAGATAAACAGACTGGGAGAAAGGCCTACAGGTTCCATTTTTAATTCTCTAAGAACACCTGACAGTTCAACTCAGTGTTCAAACCAAGAGGAATCAAAGATCTAAGTTTGTATGTCCACCATTTCCACCTTCTTGAGAAAGACCCTGTCTAAATCCCCTCTTCTGGGGGACAGCTTGCAACTTCATGCCCTCCTGGCTGCCTCCATGTACCTTTTGAAAGTGTTTAGCTAGGGTTCTTCTCCTTCATTTCTCTCATATGTTCACCAGTCCTAATGCAAAGTTGTCTTTTCCTTTATCCAATATAGAATTTATTGCATGGACAGTGAGCATATAGATTGCCCGGGAGGTGGAGGAATTAATCAAGTCTTGGGTGGTGTATCTCTTCTCTTTCTCAAAGTCAATAAAGGTTGCCGTTTGATCCACAAAGGGACACATTTGACATTTTCCACAAGGAAACATCCCTTTGGTTCTGGGGTATTCAGACAGCCAATTGCTGTCAAGTTTCCTTATGAACTCTAAGAGAATTAGAATATCACCAAGGGCCACCATTTTTGGGGCATTCCCCACATATTTTGCTGTTTGGGTTATTTTAAAGGACTCCCAGTGTTTTTGTAGCACCTCACGCGCTTTATCCTATTGGGCTCCAAACTGGGTGATTAGTTTGACAGGATCTGGGACCTCTGTCTCTCTCTTTTTTTATTAATCTTTCCATGGAGGAGATCATTTCTGTCATAGCTGACAGCTCTCTGTTTTACTCTGCGCAGCTGTCTGTGGGAATAGGCGCATTCACGGAACCTGGAATATAGATCTTTCTCTTTCTGCTTATAATCACTCTGTTTTACACAGTTCTGTTTTTTTGTGTGGTGGCTGCCAGCCCTCAATAGAGTATTTACAGCTTTTTTCTTCATGAAAGGTTTGTGTTATTAAGCTATATTTTTCAATAGAAATTAGCAAATCCAAAAAAGGAATCTGTACCTTTCTGAAAGAATACGTGAGGTGAATAGTACAGATATTGGAATTCAAACATTCAGTAAACAAATGTAAGGTGTCAACGTCACCCTTCCATAATACCAGCACTTCATCACTATACCTTAGCTAGATATGAACATGCCCAATGTATATTGGTGAGGTGTAGACATCAAGCTCCTCCCACAATCCAAGATGGAGGCATGCATAGGCAGGTGCTTACGGAGACCCCATCGAGGCTCCACTGATTTGCTGGTAATATTTGCCAGAGAATTGAAAAAAATTGTTCTCCAACGCAAATTCCATTAGGTCCAACAGGAATTCATTCTGTGGGCCCATCGCCAGATAATGTACCAGGAAAAAATTACCGCTTGTAGTCCACAGGAATGTGTAAAGAGATTTCACGTCTATTCCAACCAACCAGAGGTCACTCTCAATTTTTAGATTATTGATTTTTAACAAGACGTCACGGGTGTCCTGCACTTATGATCGAAGCTGAGTCACCATGACTTTTAAAAGAAGGTCCAAGAATCTTCCCATTCTTTCTTGATAAAGGGGTAGCATCTCCCCTAAACACATCACCATGCCCCCTGAGACATCATCATACCCTCCGGATACCCAACTTCTGCCCTGAGAGTCTGTACAGTGTTTAGTTGGTTGCTGATTGAGGACAAGAGGTTGCTTGCAGAACATACTTGGCCTGGCTGTGGAGAGGCTGTTGCCTGGGAATATATATGCTGTTTGGAGTACATCTTTGTGAGCGCATATTGCCTTTTTTAAATTTCACTTTTAATACATTTACTACACTTAATCAGTGGTGCCTCTGTCTCCCTCTTTTCTTGTGCTTTCATATGGTATCAGTTCAAATGTCCCTGATTACCCAACTACAGAAGAATCAAAAGTCAGCTTGATTGGTAGGTACCTGTCGTAGGGGAACTTCTGAGCCCCAATATCCCATCTCTAGGTCTTCTAACTTATGTAGGGGTAAATACTTAAAGTATTTATTGTAGAAGTCTCAATGCAACAGGGTTTCTAATGCTCCTGCCTGAGGTCAAGGAGATTGAGTTGGATGGTTGCTCAGGAACATCAAGGGGGACCATCTATGAGACTTTAGACCTCTGCCGTTGTTTCCTCATGTCTTTAAATGTGGAGCTGACTGTTGTAGATGGGCACTTAGCTGGTTCCTTCACTGGGTCCCTCTGAAGTTTCCTATCACCTTTCCAGGTAGAAGCTTCTGTAACTCCTTCAGGTTCCCTACTGTGACATCTCTTTCCAGAGGGGGACAGTGTGGTTGTAAACCTCAGGCATGAAATATTAACAAAGCATATCCCTCTATAGTATGTACTTGTCTCAATTAATAGCACTAAGGGGCTGATTTGCGAAAGCCATGCGCCATCAGTAGAGGCGCACAGAGAGGCGCAACGCACATTTTCATATTTACAAAATGGTGCGCCGGGAACAGAGCACAAATCCCCCATTTACTATAGTGCTCTCGGCGCATGGGAGGATGCAATCTGCGCGCCACTATGAACATGGTGCATGGCATCTTCAATTCAATATTAACAGAAGATGGAAGTGCCAATATTATGTGGTGAGGTGGGGTGATGTGAGGAACTTTAGTAACAACTGCCCAAGTAAGAAATATGCACAAAATAGAATGAGAAAGTAACTTTTTCAGAGCAAGCCTGCAAGTACATTTAGAACTGTGTGAGATCAATGTAAGCACTGCACATGCACAAGCGGCTCTTGCGCTCATTCAAATGCGTTTGTTCACTGCGCGGCCAAAATCTTAGTAAATGTCAAGCAACGTACATGCAATTGTGTGGGTTGAACGGGCATAAATCAAACAACAAAAAATATCATTACGATTTAAGGTACAGAATGCTTTACAATGGCTCAAATAAAATATTGTTGGTTAAATCTCTCTTCACCAGCCTCTAAAATATCCCCATGAAACAGTTATTAGATAATATAACTTTTAGACCATGACTGGAAAAGGATTTGGTGAACATCAGTGGCCCATATAGCTGTTAGGCCTTATTATATCACATCAAGATCTTGAAAATTGCGCAAAGACAAGCTGATGTCACAGTCCATTCTTCGGTCTGACTTCCTCACATCTCTCACCATCTCACCGAAAGTAAACTTGGTATGCTCTGGGAGCTCCAATCCACATAAGTCCAGGATTCTCTCATCTCCAGGCTCAAGCTTTTCATTTTTAAAGATGCTTTTACACAAACATTCTACTTACATCTTTATGGTAAGAAGAACCATTAATGTACCAGCACTCACTTTCAAGGTCAAAAGGTTTGGATACGGCAGTAAAAACTGTACTGCAAACTATTTGCTTGCACTTGACATTCATGAGTCCATCTTGCAAGCATTTTACAATTCACATCTGCTTCTTTCCATTTCCTATTTGAGCAATGATGACCTGTTGTGTACCTGTCAAGTACCAGAATTTGTTGATTGCCAGTCACAATTTGCTTTTGCAATTTGCTGTAGGCTGACCCCTCATTGCCTTCAATAGAGCAGTTACTTGGATCATTCAGTCCATAATTACACCTGAATGGTATACTAACATTAGGGATGAGCCGAACACCCCCCGGTTCGGTTCGCACCAGAACCCGCGAACGGACCGAAAGTTCGCACGAACGTTAGAACCCCATTGACGTCTATGGGACTCGAACGTTCGAAATCAAAAGTGCTCATTTTAAAGGCTAATTTGCATGGTATTGTCCTAAAAAGGGTTTGGGGACCCGGGTCCTACCCCAGGGGACATGTATCAATGCAAAAAAAACTTTTAAAAACGGCCGTTTTTTCGGGAGCAGTGATTTTAATGATGCTTAAAGTAAAAAAAAAAAAGTGAAATATTCCTTTAAATATCGTACCTGGGGGGTGTCTATAGTATGCCTGTAAAGTGACGCGTGTTTCCCATGTTTAGAACAGTCCCTGCACCAAATGTCATTTTTAAAGGAAAAAATCTCATTTAAAACTGCTTGCGGGTTTAATGTCATGTCGGGTCATGGCAATATGGATGAAAATCAGTGAGACAAACGGCATGGGTACCCCCCAGTCCATTACCAGTCCCTTTGGGTCTTGTATGGATATTAAGGGGAACCCCGCACCCAAATTAAAATAAGGAAAGGTGTGGGGCCACCAGGCCCTATATACTCTGAACAGCAGTATACAGGCGGTGCAAACAAGACAGGGACTGTAGGTTTGTTGTTAAGTAGAATCTGTTTGTAATTTTGAACATTTTTAACGTGTTTAGCTCCAGCCAAAAAATCTTTTCTAAGCTTTTTGGAAAACATAGGGAAGGGTTATCACCCCTGTGACATTTGTTTTGCTGTCTTTCCTCCTCTTCAGAAGATTTCACCTCACTTTTTTGTCCCAATGAAAAATGTTTTTTGAAAATTTGGGTTTTTTTGTGGAACAAGGATTGGAAAGCATCAGTGGAAAGGAGAACTTGTTTTCCCATATTAACTCTTACAGGAGAGAATTTCCCTTCCTAGGGGTAGATTTCATCTCACTTCCTGTTGTCTCCTTCCGTTTGCAAGTAGGAGTCGTTTGTAAGTTAGATGTTTGAAAGTAGGGTCCTGCCCTATATACTCAGCAGAAATTTGGGCCTTAGGTGTTGCTGTGGCCACAACACTGTAAGCCCTCACAGGGCCCTGCTGTGAAATATTAGATCAAGAATTGTAATTACATGCCCCTGTTGAACAGCAGCTGAAAAATTAGGCCTTAGGCACTGGTGCTGGTGCCACAACACTGCAACCCCTCACAGACACTCTAGTTGGAACGCAGGAACGAGCCCTGCTGCAAATTATTGCTTCAAAAATTGTAATTACACGCCCCTGTTAGACAGGGGCAGAAAAATTGGGCCTTAGGCACTGGTGCTGGTGCCACAACACTGCAACCCCTCACAGACACTCTAGTTGGAACGCAGGAACGAGCCCTGCTGCAAATGATTGCTTCAAAAATTGTAATTACACGCCCCTGTTAGACAGGGGCAGAAAAATTGGGCCTTAGGCACTGGTGCTGGTGCCACAACACTGCAACCCCTCACAGACACTCTAGTTGGAACGCAGGAACGAGCCCTACTGCAAAGTATTGCATCAAAAATTGTAATTACACGCCCCTGTTAGACAGGGGCAGAAAAATTGGGCCTTAGGCACTGGTGCTGGTGCCACAACACTGCAACCCCTCACAGACACTCTAGTTGGAACGCAGGAACGAGCCCTGCTGCAAAGTATTGCATCAAAAATTGTAATTACACGCCCCTGTTAGACAGGGGCAGAAAAATTGGGCCCTAGGCACTGGTGCTGGTGCCACAACACTGCAACCCCTCACAGACACTCTAGTTGGAATGCAGGAACGAGCCCTGCTGCAAAGTATTACATCAAAAATTGTAATTACACGCCCCTGTTAAACAGGGGCTGAAAAATTGTGCCTTAGGCACTGGTGGTGGCGCCCAGAACCAAAAATGTTCTTACAAGCTATCAGCGTGATGATTGAGGAGGAAGAGGATAATTACTCAGGGATAGTCACTCAGCATCAGCATAGGCAGTCTTTGAAGGGATCTGAGATTTCAAAAAAAATTATTCGGTTACATCAGCATCAGGTGCTTGGTAGCTGGTGGTGATCCAAGACTCATTCATTTTTATGAAGGTCAGCCGATCGACCGAGTCGGTGGACAGACGCACCCTGTGATCGGTTACCACGCCTCCAGCAGCACTGAATGTGCGTTCCGAAAGAACGCTGGATGCAGGACAGGCCAGTAGCTCAATTGCATACTGTGCAAGCTCTGGCCAGTGATCCATCCTCAAGACCCAGTAACCCAGAGGATTTTCGGTGGGAAAGGTGTCCAAGTCTGATCTTGCCCCTAGGTATTCCTGCACCATGTAAAACAGACGCTGGCGATGGTTGCTGGAACCGATCATACCTTGGGGCTGCGGACCAAAAAATTGTCTGAACGCATCGGTCAGACGGCCACCTTCTCCACCGCTCCTTCTTTGACTGACCGAAGCCTCAGCAACACGTTGTCCAGAAACAGGAGTTTGTAACCTCCCAGTCTCTGGGAACGCGTTGCACAGACCTTTCTGCAAGGCCTCCCGAAGATGTTTCATCCTCTGCTCCCTCTGCGATGGCAAGATAAGGTCCGCAACCTTACCCTTGTAACGTGGATCAAGGAGGGTTGCCAGCCAGTATTGGTCCTTCTCCTTGATACCACGAATACGAGGATCCTTACGCAGGCTTTGCAGGATCAGGGAGGCCATGCAGCGTAGGTTTGCTGAGGCATTCGGTCCGGAGTCCTCTGGGTCACTAAGAACGACATGGTCCGCAGCCACCTCCTCCCAGCCACGTACAAGTCCATGTGTTTCTTGGGACTGATCCCTTAAAGACTGCTGCTGATGCTGAGTGCCAGGCTCCACCTCCATACTGACACAATCTTCCTCCTCCTCCTCTTCCTCCTCGTCCTCTTCCTGTGTGATCGGCGGGCACGCAGGAACACTGTCTGGATAAAGGGGGCCTTGAGAGCTAAGGAAGTCCTCCTCTTCCTGCCTCTGTTCTGCCTCAAGTGCCCTGTCCATTATTCCACGCAGCGTGTGCTCCAACAGGTGGACAAGGGGGACAGTGTCACTGATGCATGCACTGTCACTGCTCACCATCCTCGTGGCCTCCTCGAATGGTGACAGGACAGTGCATGCATCCCTGATCATGGCCCACTGGCGTGGGGAAAAAAAACCAAGCTCCCCTGACCCTGTCCTGGTGCCATAGTCGCACAGGTACTCATTGATGGCCCTCTGCTGCGTGTGCAGCCGCTGCAGCATGGCCAACGTTGAGTTCCACCTGGTGGGCATGTCACAGATTAGGCGGTTCTTGGGCAGGTTAAACTCCTTTTGGAGGTCCGTCAGCCGAGCACTGGCATTATATGACCGGCGGAAATGCACACAGACTTTCCTGGCCTGCCTCAGGACATCCTGTAAGCCCGGGTACCTGCCCAAGAACCGCTGCACCACCAAGTTAAGGACGTGAGCCAAACAGGGCACATGGGTCATTTGTCCCTGTCGGAGGGCAGAGAGGAGGTTGGTGCCATTGTCGCAAACCACCATTCCTGCCTTAAGTTGGCGTGGCGTCAACCACCTCTGAACCTGCCCCTGCAGAGCTGACAGAACCTCTGCCCCAGTGTGGCTCCTGTCCCCCAAGCACACCAGCTCAAGCACCGCATGGCATCTTTTGGCCTGCGTACTTGCGTAGCCCCTTGAACGCCTACGGAGCACCGCTGGTTCCGAGGAAGAGGCCATGGAGGAAGAAGAAGAGGAGGGGGTGGAGGAGAGAGGTGTGTCACAATCAGCATTTTGGAGGCGTGGTGGCGGAACAACCTCCAACACTACTGCACCTTGTCCTGCATCCTTCCCAGCTGCCAGCAGAGTCACCCAATGCGCCGTGAAACTTAGGTAACGTCCCTGTCCATGCCTGCTGGACCATGAGTCAGCGGTAATATGCACCTTACCGCTGACCGCCCTGTCCAGCGAGGCATGGACATTGCCTTCCACATGCCGGTAGAGAGCCGGAATCGCCTTCCGTGAGAAAAAGTGGCGTTTGGGTACCTGCCACTGAGGAACCGCACATTCCACAAACTCACGGAAGGGGGCAGAGTCTACCAACTGAAAAGGCAGCAGTTGAAGTGCTAGCAATTTTGCCAAGCTAGCATTCAACCGCTGGGCATGTGGATGGCTGGGAGCAAACTTCTTTCGGCGGTGCAGCAGCTGGGGCAGGGAAATTTGCCTGGTACAATCTGACGTCGGTGTACCAAAAGCAGATTGCCCACAAGTACTTGGCTGTGACACACCTAATTCTACACCTTCATTCCTCTCACTGTAGGTCTCAGAGAGGACTGAAGGTCTAGTGGGGTTGGAAATCTCAGCTGATGAGGAGCAAGGAGAGATCCTCTTTGTTCTTTGGTGTGGGTCTTTTAGATACGCTTGCCAACGAACTGCATGGCAGGTCAACATATGTCTGGTCAAGCATGTGGTACCCAAGCGGGAGATATTTTGGCCACGCGAGATACGCTTGAGACATATGTTGCAAATAGCAGCGGTGCGATCTGATGCACTCGTCTCAAAAAAGGCCCACACCAAAGAACTTTTTGAATAACGCGCAGAGACTGCAGCGCCCTGCACATGTGGAGCTTTGGGGTGTGATGCAGTCAATGTGCTGCCCTTAGGCTGGCCCCTGGAGGGCATCCTGCCTCGTTGGTGATGTGCTGCCGCCTCCTCCTCCTCCTCCTCCTCCTCCTCCTCCTCCTCCTCCTCCTCTCTCCTATCAGGCACCCACGTTGAGTCAGTGACCTCATCATCCCCTCCCTCCTCATCACTGGAGCAAACCTGGCAGTATGCTGCAGCAGGGGGAGCATGACTGCCAGATTGCTGTCCTTCTTGGGCACCCCCTCTGTCCGCGCTCATGTTACTGCCTTCATCGAGCTCAGTATCGTCATCAGAGCCTTCCAAACGCTGGGCATCCTCCTGGAGCATGTACCCAACACTGTGGTCAAACAGTTCGAGGGAATCCTCATGAGGACATGGTGGAGCTAGGGAAGGAGTCACTGATGACATTGAGCTGAGGGAAGAGGCCGCTGCTTTGCCAGACAAAGCACCCTGGGCATGGGTGAGAGAGGATGAGGAGGATGAGGACGGCTTGGTCATCCACTCGACCAAGTCTTCCGCATGTTGCGGCTCAACATGGCCAGCTGCCGAAAAAAAGGCCAAGCGTGTCCCATGGCCACGTGCTGATGAGGATGCACCGTCTCCACGACCAGCACTAGACACAGAGCCTGCTTGCCCTCTCTTATTGGCTTGTGACTGTCTGCCTCTCCTTCTTGGCCTTCCAGACATACTAATGGCCTGTAGCTGCACTAAGCTGGGATAGAACACCTGTAATTTTCTTCAAGTAGCTTTATATACTGTAACCAGACAAGCCTGCCTGTCAGTAGGAAGATAACAGGAACGGATCTAGCTGAACACTGTGAGCAGGACGCACTGTACTAAATGTAAATAGTCTAGCTGCCTGACCGTGGTACTAATAGGATCAAATAGAACACCTGTAATTTTCTTCAGGTAGCTTTATATACTGTAACCAGACAAGCCTGCCTGTCAGTAGGAAGATAACAGGAACGGATCTAGCTGTACACTGTGAGCAGGACGCACTGTACTAAATGTAAATAGTCTAGCTGCCTGACCGTGGTACTAATAGGATCAAATAGAACACCTGTAATTTTCTTCAGGTAGCTTTATATACTGTAACCAGACAAGCCTGCCTGTCAGTAGGAAGATAACAGGAACGGATCTAGCTGTACACTGTGAGCAGGACGCACTGTACTAAATGTAAATAGTCTAGCTGCCTGACCGTGGTACTAATAGGATCAAATAGAACACCTGTAATTTTCTTCAGGTAGCTTTATATACTGTAACCAGACAAGCCTGCCTGTCAGTAGGAAGATAACAGGAACGGATCTAGCTGAACACTGTGAGCAGGACACACTGTACTAAATGTAAATAGTCTAGCTGCCTGACCGTGGTACTAATAGGATCAAATAGAACACCTGTAATTTTCTTCAGGTAGCTTTATATACTGTAACCAGACAAGCCTGCCTGTCAGTAGGAAGATAACAGGAACGGATCTAGCTGTACACTGTGAGCAGGACGCACTGTACTAAATGTAAATAGTCTAGCTGCCTGACCGTGGTACTAATAGGATCAAATAGAACACCTGTAATTTTCTTCAGGTAGCTTTATATACTGTAACCAGACAAGCCTGCCTGTCAGTAGGAAGATAACAGGAACGGATCTAGCTGTACACTGTGAGCAGGACGCACTGTACTAAATGTAAATAGTCTAGCTGCCTGACCGTGGTACTAATAGGATCAAATAGAACACCTGTAATTTTCTTCAGGTAGCTTTATATACTGTAACCAGACAAGCCTGCCTGTCAGTAGGAAGATAACAGGAACGGATCTAGCTGAACACTGTGAGCAGGACACACTGTACTAAATGTAAATAGTCTAGCTGCCTGACCGTGGTACTAATAGGATCAAATAGAACACCTGTAATTTTCTTCAGGTAGCTTTATATACTGTAACCAGACAAGCCTGCCTGTCAGTAGGAAGATAACAGGAACGGATCTAGCTGTACACTGTGAGCAGGACGCACTGTACTAAATGTAAATAGTCTAGCTGCCTGACCGTGGTACTAATAGGATCAAATAGAACACCTGTAATTTTCTTCAGGTAGCTTTATATACTGTAACCAGACAAGCCTGCCTGTCAGTAGGAAGATAACAGGAACGGATCTAGCTGTACACTGTGAGCAGGACGCACTGTACTAAATGTAAATAGTCTAGCTGCCTGACCGTGGTACTAATAGGATCAAATAGAACACCTGTAATTTTCTTCAGGTAGCTTTATATACTGTAACCAGACAAGCCTGCCTGTCAGTAGGAAGATAACAGGAACGGATCTAGCTGAACACTGTGAGCAGGACACACTGTACTAAATGTAAATAGTCTAGCTGCCTGACCGTGGTACTAATAGGATCAAATAGAACACCTGTAATTTTCTTCAGGTAGCTTTATATACTGTAACCAGACAAGCCTGCCTGTCAGTAGGAAGATAACAGGAACGGATCTAGCTGAACACTGTGAGCAGGACACACTGTACTAAATGTAAATAGTCTAGCTGCCTGACCGTGGTACTAATAGGATCAAATAGAACACCTGTAATTTTCTTCAGGTAGCTTTATATACTGTAACCAGACAAGCCTGCCGGTCAGTAGGAATTTAACAGGAACGGATCTAGCTGAACACTGTGAGCAGGACGCACTGCATTAAATGTAAATAGTCTAGATAGAAGATAACAGGAACGGATCTAGCTAAACTGAATACAGTGTATATATATATATGCAACACCTGGGATGCATATATATACACAATACACTGTAAGTGCAGCTAACTGACTGACTGTTCTGCCTAATCTATCTAACTCAAATCAAATGACACTGTCTCTCTCTCTCTCTATCTCTCAGCACACCGGAACACACACTACACAGGGCCGCCGTGCAGGCGGCCTTATATAGTGTGGGGTGTGTACTAAATGCCCTGAGCCGTAATTGGCCAAAGCCACCCTGGCTTTGGCCAATTACAGCTCTCTCTACTGACAGCGCTGTGATTGGCCAAGCATGCGGGTCATAGTGCATGCTTGGCCAATCATCAGCCAGCAATGCACTGCGATGCCGCAGTGAATTATGGGCCGTGACGCGCCACACGAATTTAGCGCGAACGGCCCATAACGTTCGCAATTCGGCGAACGATCGAACAGCCGATGTTCGAGTCGAACATGGGTTCGACTCGAACACGAAGCTCATCCCTAACTAACATATACATATACCCCCACACGATGGTTCAGATAGAATCAGCTTGACATCAGTGTTTATCAGATCTTCTATCCAGACAAAGCGGCAGTGGAAATTCTTGCCATTATCCTCACCATGAAAGGTAGAAAGGCCTTTTTCATCCATATATGTCATAGCCTTTAGCATATTATAAACAACTGATTCAACAAAGTTTCAAATCATGACTGGAGTGATGAATTTCACTCACCTCTCTTATAAATTTAGGAAAACCACATACATGCTATAATTTATGCTATGCCAAGCCATTGTGCAGCATCTCACCTTAGATGTCAAATATATTGATCAATACATATTATGTAATATGTACAGATGTTATGAAAATTATTTTAGGTTTAAATGATTCTCTTTGGTTTTAAGATAAAGTTCAAGAAATACAACATAAAGAAAATAAAAAATGAAAAGCAAAATATATCAGGAAAAGGGAGAAAAATTAAAAATTAGGGTGTTGAAGAAAAAAGAAAAAAAAGGTCCATTGCTTGATGAATATTGAGAGAGTCCATGAATTCTTTATAATTCCTTGTTGTCTATTCAGCATTTCTCCCATAATTCTCCCCCACTAGCCAGCAATTTCAGACTGTGCTTCTGCTATTCACATGCAAGCAAGTATCTCCAGCAATATCTGAAAGACAAAAAAACTCTCCAACAAAACTCATTAGCGAGGTCCTTAAACGTTGTTTGAAGTTAAAACAAAGCACTATTTACACGTTTACAGTTTGAAGCTAATTCACCCCCACTGCTAGAGAAGTGTCATCTGCATTCAAAAACAGATCTGGAGAATGTACATCTTCTGCATTTAGGACACCCTGTACCCCCTTCAACTGCTCTAATAATTTATCACGTTCCCCTCTCATCTTGTCATACTCAATCTTCAGGTGGTCATATTTCTGTTTTAACTGAGAAAACGGTATCCAGGTTTTGCACCTTTTCTTATTATTATCTTGGTCAGCTCTGTTTTTCATATAATTATCACTTATATTTGACCCGGTGTCTCCTCTCTGGGTGTTATCATAGGATATTATCTTCTGATCTTTAGGTTCAGTATTTGTCCTAAACAATGTGTCTAAATCAATTTTGATAGCCTGCTAATTTGACTTTCTCCATAAATGGTCTGCTCTCAGCAATATGTCTTTTAAATCATGAGGATTTGGGGTAACTAATAAAATATTTTGTTTGATATCTTCATGCAATGCATCTAGAAACATACTCATATGTATCAAGCCTCCACGCTCAAATGCAAGATTATTACCGACCAATAATTCCACAATAGTTGCTATCCTGTGTAACAATTCATAGGGAGATTCATTTTGCATTTGTTGGATCTTCCCATGAATAGTAACATCAGAACGTACACCATACAAAACATAATAATTCCAGTAATATGTCCCTTGTTCTCAGAGGCTGAATACAGATCTGTTTAATTCTCATCCAAAGACCACTTCCTATAGAATGTTGCAAAACTCTTTCTAAGTCAGATAGGTTGAGATACATGTAGATGTACATATCTCTGACCTGCTGCACGTCACAAAACCATTTTAAAAATCTGTTTAAATCATGGTAGGGAACCATTCCTATTTCTTTAAGAATTGCGTCTAATTCTTTTGGTTTCAAAGGCTTCATTACAAGCTGAACTTCACCTGTATTATTATTATTGTTATAAACTGTGGTGGTCACAGTGGGTGTGGCTGGTAATGAATTATCAGATTTAATACGAGATTCTGTTTCATTTGATAGAAAGTTTGTGTTTGTATTTTGCTGCAGATTGCTGAATCCAAGATTTGATGCATATCTGCATTCCTGAGATCTCTTCTCTAATTCCATAATTCTTAATTTTAATCTCTCATTTTCCTCTGATAATTCATCACAACATTTAGATTTCTCAAGCAAAACTACCCCAATGGTAACTGCATGCAATTTTAAATTTACTTTCTCGGTGTCTGATTGGTTTTGTAACCTCTCACAAACATTATTGCTATTATCAACTGCATTCTGTAACTGGGTAATTTCCTCAACCTTACCCTTCAAAGAACTTTCCATTGTTAAACAGCAAGATAATAAGTCCTGTATAATACAACCTTTTCTTTTACTTTCTGAAATTTTGCTATCAAAAACATTTTTCTCTAAAAATTCCTTCATCATCATCCACGTCTGCTTACATTTTTCTGGAATTTCATAAGGAGCGCCATAGCGCTTAAAATATTTTAATACCCATCTGTTAACTCTGTCAACTGACACTAGCTTCACACTGAGTAAGCATTTTGACTATATTACTAATAATTAAAAAAAAAGAAATATTTTACTCACCGCATTAGTTACTCCTTCAGCTTCCAGTTCAGGTCTTCTGGTACAGGACACAGTACTTTTTTTTTGCTGTTTCCAGTCTCCAGAGAATAATTCTGGGGTTCCCAACTTGTTAAATTTTGTAGATCAGACTCTCTTATGTCACAACCAGACATTAAAGTCACAGTACAGCTCTTGGTTCTTCATCAGACTTCTGTCCACCTCACAGGGTTGTTGTCACCACCGACTTCTGTTACTAAGTCCGAAAATGCTCTTCTGGTCACTTGAACGGCACCAATGTAGTGGTATATGATATGTATCGTGGGTATATAATTAATTTAGTAGTTATTATAATGATGATGTAAGTACTCTTTCGCAGCAACCCAATTCTTCCAGAGAGATGCACTTTATTTACTTCCAACACAGAACAAGGTCCAAAGTCCACAGATGACAAAAATCCGACAGAGTAAATATAATTTAGAGTTCCATTTTTCCTAGGTCTGCGCCTTCATAGTCATACACAGACAAGACTGACTGCCAGCTTGAATAGTCCCCCCCTGAAAATACTAGTACACTAGGAGGGAGTTTCTGCTAGGTCAACCCAAAATACTCTTTGATCTTATTGTTATCCCCTCAAGTCTAATTACCATCAATAAACACTTCTCCTATGGTCCTTTAAACAATGTACCCTTTGAAATGTTCAATTAGGTTAACAGGCCATACCTCACACACCTAGGTAGACTTGCATAAGATTAACACATCAAAGGGTCTTCAGCTGCCCCCTTGCTATGGTAAAATTCAGTTGGCTCGGACAAATCAACCATTGTCAATTGAATTCTGGCCTGGTCAATTTTGTACTGTATGTGTACATACATATAATAATATAATGTCCCACATAAATCGGTGAACATATTACAACATAAACTTGACTTTTTTTTTTTTTATGCTGGTTCACCCCAGTATGTATTTTTTTAAGGAGATTTGCACACAGGTCATGTTAGCATGTTATGTTGCCAACATGTGACATGCACCTTGATAAAATTATGTCAAAAGACTCTTGCTCCTCTAGCTCCTCCTAAAAGGGAATTTATCCTTCCCCCTCTAATGCATATGATTTCTTTGGGCTAGCTTTTGTTTTTGAAGGGGAACTCCACACTCCATTCTCCAATAATCTTGTCTCCCCCTTCTAATGCATTTGATTTATTTGGGCTAACTTTTGCTTTTAAAGGGGAACTCCACACTCCATTCTACAATGCTCTTGTCTCCCCCCTCTAACCTCTTGGATTTCCATGGGCTAACTTTTGCTTTTAAAGGGGAACTCCACACTCCATTCTCCAATGCTCTCGTCTCCCTTTTCTAATGCATATGATTTTTTTGGGCTAACTTTTGCTTTTAAAGGGGAACGCCACACTCCATTCTCCAATGCTCTTGTCTCCCTCTTCTAATGCATATGATTTCTTTGGGCCAACTTTTGCTTTTAAAGGGGAATGCCACACTCCATTCTACAATGCTCTTGTCTCCTTCTCTAACCCCTTGGATTTCCATGGACTAGCTTTTGCTTTTAAAGGGGAACTCCACACTCCATTCTCCAATGCTCATTCATTTTTTCCTCATTAATGTACACACGGCACCCCATATTGACAGAAAAACACAGAATTGTTGACATTTTTGCAGATTTATTAAAAAAGAAAAACTGAAATATCAAATGGTCCTAAGTATTCAGACCCTTTGCTGTGACACTTATATATTTAACTCAGGTGCTGTCCATTTCTTCTGATCATCCTTGAGATGGTTCTACACCTTCATTTGAGTCCAGCTGTGTTTGATTATACTGATTGGACTTGATTAGGAAAGCCACGCACCTGTCTATATAAGACCTTACAGCTCACAGTGCATGTCAGTGCAAATGAGAATCATGAAGTCAAAGGAACTGCCTGAAGAGCTCAGAGACAGAATTGTGGCAAGGTACAGATCTGGCCAAGGTTACAAAAAATTCTGCTGCACTTAAGGTTCTTAAGAGCACAGTGACCTCCATAATCCTTAAACAGAAGATGTTTGGGACGACCAGAACCCTTCCTAGACCTGGCCGTCCGGTCAAACTGAGCTATCAGGGGAGAAGAGCCTTGGTGAGAGAGGTAAAGAAGAACCCAAAGATCACTGTGGTTGAGCTCCAGAGATGCAGTCGGGAGATGGGAGAAAGTTGTTGAAAGTCAACTGTCACTGCAGCCCTCCACCAGTTGGGGCTTTATGGCAGAGTGGCCCGACAGAAGCCTCTCCTCAGTGCAAGACACAAGAAAGCCCGCATGGAGTTTGCTAAAAAACACCTGAAGGACTCCAAGATGGCGAGAAATAAGATTCTCCAGTCTGATGAGGCCAAGATAGAACTTTTTGGCCTTAATTCTAAGCATTATGTGTGGAGAAAAACAGGCACTGCTCATCACCTGTCCAATACAGTCCCAACAGTGAAGCATGGTGGTGGCAGCATCATGCTGTGGGGGTGTTTTTCAGCTGCAGGGACAGGACGACTGGTTGCAATTGAGGGAAAGATGAATCAGGCCAAGTACAGGGATATCCCGGATGAAAACTTTCTCCAGACTGCTCGGGACCTCAGACTGGGCCGAAGGTTTACCTTCCAACAAGACAATGACCCTAAGAACACAGCTAAAATAACAAAGGAGTGGCTTCACAACAACTCCATGACTGTTCTTGAATGGCCTAGCGAGAGCCCTGACTTAAACCCAATTGAGCATCTCTGGAGAGACCTAAAAATGGCTGTCCACCAACGTTTACTATCCAACCTGACAGAACTGGAGGGGATCTGCAAGGAGGAATGGCAGAGGATCCACAAATCCAGGTGTGAAAAACTTGTTGCATCTTTCCCAAAAAGACTCATGGCTGTATTAGATCAAAATGGGGCTTCTACTAAATACTGAGCAAAGGGTCTGAATACTTAGGATCATGTGATATTTCAGTTTTTCTTTTTTAATAAAGCTGCAAAAATGTCAACAATTCTGTGTTTTTCTGTCAATATGGGGTGCTCTGTGTACATTAATGAGGAAAAAATGATTTTAGCAAATGGCTGCAATATAACAAAGGGTGAAAAATGTAAGGAGGTCTGAATACTTTCTGTCCCCACTGTATGTCCCTTAGGGTGGGACCTGGGCCCCCATACCAATTTTAAGGCCAATAACTAGAAGATAAGCCAGCCAAGTGGGGACTAGCAACATTCCCAAGTCAGTTCCCATAGACTGCAATGGTATCTGTTGTATAACTTTTGCCCATGTTAGGCTCTTTGTTTACCCCCCTGGACCAGGGGGTGTTTGTCCCATCTGTAATTTTGTAGCATGCTGGATGATGTGCTTAACTTTGGACAGGGGGGTGGCTCATTTTGTGCTAGCTGCATTTGGGTTGGTCTGGGCATGCTAAGGGACTTTGCTTTTTTATTCTTTTTGTTTGTGAACAGCATTTGGATGTTTCTGTGCATGCTCAGAGAGTGTGTTTTTGGGTTAGTAATTCAAGGACATCCTTAACAGGTGTACCCACTTTGAAGTTCTGTCTCTACACTGGGTGAACTTGCATTTTGTTTGTTTCATGGACTGTGCATGTGTTTTCAATTGCCTCATTAGCATGCAAACCAATGTTATATAAAGCTTGCAGATAGCATTCTTTACCTTGCCCAGCAAAGAGGCAAGATTGTACATTTGGGTGTCCTTATAGAGTTTGGAACACATTTTCTCATTGTATTTTGTTTGTTCTGTCTTTGCAAAACAGATGTGTTTTAGAGCATTTTTTTTGTAATTTGGTTTATTGTATTTTTTTGGGGGGGGGGATATTTTCCACAGAAATATTTTTGATGTTGTCAATGTGTGTCGTTTTTAGGTTGTTTCACTTTGATTTAATTGTCTGTGCTGCATTATTTTGCAAAATCTTCCTCAAGATGTTGTGACTAATTAATGTTTAAATCCTTAATAGATGTCCGTTTGTGGGTGCACTCCTGTTAATTTCCTTTGCAAAATGGTCAGACCTCAAAACCATATTCTGTTAGTGTCTCAAATTAACAAACATGTTTTTTTTTTCCTTTCCTTGCTCTTTTCGAAGTCCTGTTTTGTTGACCAATAACATTTCTAGCAAATTTTTATGTGTTTTGTTAATTTTCATGCAATAGATTTCCCAGCTGCAGCTTAACTAGGCTGATTGGCATGGCAAAATAAAAAGGGTGTGATTTGTCTACATGCTGCCATGGGTAGTCACCAGGAAAGTAAAATTAGAGTGGTAAGTATTCAATTTTCAATTTGAGGTTCTCAGCCTCAGTCTTCCAGTACCCCCAACAGGACATGTTTTGGGAATTTATCTTAGCTAAAATAGCTGTCCAAAATACCAAGCCATTGACTGTGATTTAAAGCACCTGGGCAAGATGAAGGAAAACCTGCAATCATGGTCTGTTGGGGATACTTGAGGACAGGGTTGAGAACCACTTATTTAGAGCACTGAGCTAAAATCAAGCTCCAGACAATCCAATTCTAATTGTGGGCATTCGAGGAAAACCAAGTGAATGTTAGAACCCCTGCTGGTCTTTTTTAGGTTTGGCTTTGTGTCCCTTTTCTTAAAATTGGCATCACTTCCTGTCACATAGCCAAACGGGAAGTGAGGGTAAAACCCTACCAATGTCTTACCTTGGGGACACACAGGTCAATCTAACTAGTGTCCCCATTAGGCAAATTGCACTCTAGCACTTTGTTGTGTACACCCCACATTATTAGGTATTTTGGGGTTTAGTAAAGGCAAATCCACTCTGCAATACAAGTGTACTCGCTGTAAATCTGAGGGGAATCACTGGTGATTTTATCATCCAATCATGTAGAAGCAAAGATGCTGATTTTTTTTTATTTTCCTTGCATGTCCCCCTTGGATCTCCAGCAACTGTACTTCCAAGTGCACTTGTAGTGAAAAGTGGATTTGCCTTTAGTAAATAAACCCAAAAGTCCAAGATACCTAATAATTTGGGGTGTACACAGCAAAGTACTAGAGTAAAATTTACCTAATGCGCAAACTATTTAGATTGGCCTGTGTGTCCCCAAGGAAAGACATTGGTAGGGTTTTACCCTCACTTCCTGTTTGTGACAGGAAGTGAACAACATTTGAAGGAGAAAGTGGCAAAATTTGGGAAGTGTCTTCACCCTATCAGGGGTGCAGACATCCCCAAAAACTGACAAGACTTGTAATCCTTCTGCACTCTATCCCCAAGCAAAAAGAAAGGATTTCATTTAGTTTAACTTTGCAAAGACACATTCCTAAGTTCAACTGTGATGCATGTCAATGGCCCATTTAGACCTTGTTTAATAGGAAACACCAATTGCCTTTCACTATAAACATTTGTTAGTCCAGTCCTGGAAATCTAAATCTGCTTTACTATTAATTTCCATAAAAATTGAGTTCCTGCAGCTAGATGCGCCAAATGCATCTAGATGCGTGACCGCTGTGTGTGTGTGGAGAAATGTACCCATGGCGCATATCTGGTTCCCGGAATTGGTGGTCAGCACACAGGAATGACATTATGCCCCTCCAGGAAGTTGCTTGTACTGCTGCTAATTTATTCCCACCACCATGCCCCACTCACTGTTCTCTGAGGACATTGTTGGAGCAGACAGCACTGGAGATGAGGTCTCTCTTAACAGCTCTGTGCCTGACTTATATATTGACTCGCTGTCATCATCCTCTGAGAAGTACTCTTCCACCTGAACAGGGCATATGACAGGGATATGCAATTAGCGGACCTCCAGCTGTTGCAAAACTACAAGTCCCATCATGCCTCTGCCTCTGGGTGTCATGCTTGTGGCTGTCAGAGTCTTGCTATGCTTCATGGGACTTGTAGTTCTGCAACAGCTGGAGGTCAGCTAATTGCATATTCCTGGCATATGAGAACCTTATCTTTCTTTTGTTTTGTCCTGGAGTTTGAGTCTTGAATTTTCTTCTCCAGCAAAGCTTCTTCCTCCCTAACTTCCTTCACCAACTCTGAATAGATAGGAGTATTTTAGGAGCCCTTCAGAAGAAACTTTAGGACAATGGGATGGTTTGGATGAGCTCCCTATAAAACCTGGTCAAACCAATCTCTGTCAGCATTTGTTAGCTCTACCCTTTTCTTCTGGATTTTCTTCTGGATGATCTGGTGTAGGATCTTATCCACTTGGATTATGTAGTCAGACATTTTCTGGCATTGGTGTCCTGGTCAGTGCACCCACTCCGATATGCATATGAATGGGCCTGTGCAGGCCAACATCAGTTTTACTTTTTTTGGAGTACAAAACACACGGGGGAGATTTACTAAAACTGTGCAAATTCTGGTGCAAATCTGCATAATACCACTTAAAACTTTGAGTTTATTTAAATTCAAAGTTTTAAGCGGTATTATGCTATTGGGGATCTTTCTTCCATTTATACCACCTCGATTGAGCCAACTGGAAACTAAGTCTGTACCTAGTCCCACGATCCATTGCTGCATCCACTAAAGAGGGACCCTCCGAAGACCCCCGTTTGAAGCACCAGACTCAGTTTATGCTGTAACCTTACAGCAGTAAGGTGAGGGGCTTGCGCACATTTACATGCCACTTCAGTGGATTGGCCTGGAATCGGCCCTTTTCTTCCATGATTCATGGTGAAGGGAAATATCACATATTCCACCATTTTGGATTGTCATAGTGTGGGACTGTTTTATATTTTGTTTATTCGTTATCAGTGCCCAAGTTGGCTCACTGGATGTTTTATTATATGATTTTTTTGGTGTTTATCACTATCACCATGTGCTAATTACCTCCATTCAGGAGTCACCCAGCGATGTTTGCACTTTGCATCTTAGCACCAACTTCATGTGTTTAATATGTGACATAGTTCATGATTTAGTTCATGGTCAGTTGCATTTGCACTTTTTTTAGGCTTGTTTTGAGCATATCTTTTATTATCACATTGTCACTTTTGCATTTGCACTTTAACCACTTCAATACCAGGCACTTTTGCCCCTTCCTGCCCAGGAAAATTTTCAGCTTTCAGCACTTGAATGACAATTGTGTGTACCCAAACTAATTTTTTTATCATTTTCTTCCCACAAATAGAGCTTTCTTTTGGTGGTATTTAATCAGCTCTGCGTTTTTCATTTTTTGCTAAACAAACTAAAAAAGACCAACATTTTTAAAAAGAAAAGTTTATCTTAGTTTCTGTCATAAAATGTTGTTTTCTCCTTCACTGACGGGCACTGATGAGGTGGCACTGATGGGCACTGAAGATTTGGCACAGATAAGGTGGCACTGATGGGCACTGATGATTTGGCATTGATAAGGTGGCACTGTTGGGCACTGATGAGGAGACACTGATATGTAGAATTGATGGGCACTGATATGCAGCACTGATGGGCACTGATAGGCGGCACTGATGGGCACTGATAGGTGGCACTGATGCTGACAGGCGGCACTGATGGGCACTGACCGGTGGCACTGATGGGTACTGATAGGCGGCACTGATTGGCACTGACAGACACTAACAGATGGCACTGATGGGAAGCACTGATGATGAGATACTGATAGGTGTTACTGCTGGGCACTGATTGGCACTGTTATGGGCACTGATTGGCACTATGGTTGGCACTGATTGGCACGTTCATTGGCACTAACATCCGTTATTGATGGGGCACTGATTGGCAGCTGATGGGCACTGATTGGAAGCTGATAGGCACATCTGATGGGGGCTGTGCTGATAATGAATGTGCTGATTATCAGCACAGACCCCCCCTCTGACAGGGAGAGCCGCCGATCGGCTCTGCCTGTCAGCGCGAACCGTGGAATGCTGTTTACCGGCACTACCTAGTTCACGTGTTGATCAGCTGTGATTGGTCACAGCTAATCACATGGTAAGAAGCCTCTGTCAGAGACTCCATACCACGATCAGAGATGCAGTGTGTCAGTGTGCAGCACGCCGGCTTGTTATCCTGCTGGACGTCATATGACACCCAGTCAGGAAAACACAACCACCGCCCGGCCATCAATCTGCTATAGGCCGGGTAGTAAATGGTTAATATATATGGTAAACGTTCCACGCTACCCCCAACTGTGATAAACCAATGTTGAATTTAAATAGGTGAAAATCAATTTAAAAGTGCATAACAAACACACAAAATCGCAAATATATGAAACATTAATAATCCTGAGTGCTGCAACTAAAAAACCTTGAACATTAAGTTTGGTACAATATAAAGAAAAAAGTTCAGTGCGCTACTCAAATTGGAACCGAATAGTAATGTGAATATAAAGAAAATTAAAAAACAAAAAAATTATAGTTCATATAGAAATTGATGGTATCATAAACCGGAGGTGTGATTCCTCTTTAAGTCTTCAGTAAATCTTCTATGAATCTTCTAAGACAAGGCAGAAATAGGAAAAGGGGGCTCCCTCTTTTTAGCCTCCTCTCCCAGTCGATGCCTGTTTAGGAGAAAGGTAGCATTGGGTGGAGCCAGAGGACCTGATGTCACCACACTCTCAGCTGATCGGCTTCGGCTGTGTTAAGTGCAACAGTGTTTTGCCCTGCCAATGCTTTGATGTCAGTTGTCCATTCATGGATTAAAGCATTTCAAACTACTGCACAATGAAGCGCCTATTTTTCTTTTAAAATATACCATTTCCTGCTACGAGTGGTCTTGCTGGAGCAGTTAATAGAGGAGAATGTTCCTGACTGCCGCCTCTGAAATCTGAACTACCAGGCATAGAGGGAAGTCTGTTGCTATTCAAAGATCAGCTGTTCCTGACGCCGAGAGGAATTGGTTCAGGCTCGTATGATCTCTGTGGTGGGGATCCATCAAATCTGGTAAGCAGCCCCCTTTTCCTATTTCTGCATTGTCTTAGAAGATTCATAGAAGATTTACTGAAGACTTAAAGAGGAATCTCACCTCCGGTTTATGATACTATCAATTTCCATATGAACTATAATTTTTTTTCTTTATATTCACATTACTATTCGGTTCCAATTTGAGTAGCGCACTGAACTTTTTTCTTTAAATGGTTAATATAGCTATTCACATCACCCAGTAGAGAGTGCACAGCATCATCATTACCAATTTACCTATTTATCTGCCAAGGATCAGCTAACCAGTTGTTTGCTGCAGTGGGCCTTCAGTTTTTTATTATTTGAGGAGTATTACCTATATTCTACCCCAAGTTGTCAATGCTTGACAACTCATTTACTCAGCTTTCTCTCTTGTAGCAACTGCACCACCCTAAGAGTTGGCACATGTACCAGCCACTACACTTTCTTATATGCTAGCTAAGCATGACTTGCTAAGGAGTTGGATGAATTTTTCTCTACTAATCTACAGTCAAGGTTTCCACATACTCCATTTTGAAAATTTTACTGTTTGCCTTGGATAAAGACTTGTATAACACTTTTTGATCCGTTTTTACCAAACAAGACACCCCACTAAAAGTGGGACTAACCCCTCCATTACCCTCCATTACAGCCAAGGAAGCTGCCATCTTAGAATTTGTTTAGTCTACAGTTATTATGGTGCTGCATATGTGATCATTTAAGACACCAGTCATTTGATAGCTTGAAAGTTCAGTTGAGAACACAGGCAACTAACTGTAACAGTTATCATTCACAGCATGCCTTGAATGTAACTGTTTTGGGAAACAGCTACTGTAAATCAACAGGTTTAATTCTGTTTTACGTAATGGCCACACTCAAACCCATTGCTTTTTCTGAACATGTGTCCCGTCTCCTGTTTAAACCATAACTTACCCAATCATAGGGAGCACAGGCTGTTCCTAAGTAGCTTATGGGAAAAAGAGTCTATTCAGTCTTAAGAACGCCTTACACATTTATTTCTTTGGCTAACTGCTAACATTTTGCTTCCTGCTTAAGAACTATTGTTATAAGACATAAGCAACATAAAAAGTGCAATGTTTTTAAAGAGATGGCCAATTCACAAATACAGTATGCATTGTGCCTAGCACAGCCTACTAAAACAGATCTAAAACCTAAAACATAAACTTAATATATTGCATCTTTCTAGTCCTTAGGTATGGTGGCTGCATTCGTTTTCATTTTTTTCCTGTATGTTAACCTGGTAATTAGAATCTAAAACATAAAATTAATGTAGCAGGCATGTTGTCATGGACCAATGAAAGACTATTGTCATACCTTTCAAAGAACTCACAACACGCCGACCCTTCCCATTACAAGTTTAGTGGAGGGCGACTCCAACTCAAACCCTGGCACATATAGGTGGATCATCCCAATATCAGTGGCTTGTGGGCAAGACAATCTCACCTCTTATGACAAATGGTGGGAGGTTTCCTTGCCAGGTTCATACGTGCATGTCAATTGCTTGTTTTCTTACATGTACTAACCTGTTTTTGCCTCCCGTTGTATCTTGAAAGCATGTAACAGGTTGTGGACATTATATGTTGATGGACTCTGTCCTTCCTTTAGGGACCAAAAGTTTCTTTGGTGAGGGAAGTGTGTAGCAGGCATGTTGTCATGGACCAATGAAAGACTATTGTCATGCACTTTCTCCTTTTGGCCACGAGATGGAGATAGGGAGATGCTGACTTGTCTTTCCAGAAAACTCAGACAGAGAGGACACTGGGAAAAAGGGGAGTATCAGGAAAAGCTGAGGAGGCTGAAGTGTTTTCAGAGGAAGAGAGAGAGTCTAGGAGCCCAGCAAAATAAAAGGTTCTGAAATGAGAGTGCAGAGACAGTGAGGAGAGAACAATTGTGCCCAAGATTGTCAGCCAGAGAAAGACAGAGCCTGAGTTGGCAGAAATCCACAGCCATTTAGGAAATCTCCTAAGTCTGCAGCGCGTTATCGGGGCCAGTGTGGAGAGAGGACGAGGTGCCATTGGAAGCTACTACAGTGTGGGGAAGAAGTTCCGGATCGTGGAGAGACGGAGCCATTCCCGGGATGCTGCCTTTGCCGTGCTGCCTGCCAGAGTCACCCTAAGCAACCTAAGCGAGTTGACACTTGATCGAAGGGGCAATTAAATCAGTGTTACCGGGACTGGTGAGAGGGCCTTGCGGCCAATACTTGCTACCACTGTTAGGGAATAAAGTCACTAGGAGCTACTTAACCAGTGACCCCAAAGCTCTAATACTGCCTGCAGGCCTTACTAATGGCCGCAACATGGGCCAACGAGCTCCAACGAAACTTAGGACTAAGGACTGCTCTTAGTTGTAACTACCTTGAAGCTCTATCTGCTGGCCAGTTTAAAGGGGTACTATACCTCTGTCTATTCGTTTAAGTGCACTCAAAACCTAGTGTGGATTTATAAGTACCCTTGTTACATTTAACCAGTTGCCAACCGGCCCATAGCTGAAAGACGGCAGCAGGGCGGTTGGATAACTCTGGGATCACGTCATATGACGTGATCCCGGAAAGCCGCTCCCGCGCGCCCCTGGGGGCGTGCACATGGGAACATCCATGTTCGCCGGGTCCACGGGACCCAGCGCAACACAGATCATGGTAAAGGGCCAATGACAGCGGCCCTTTACCATGTGATCGCTCCGTCCAATGACGGAGTGATCACAAATGTCAACAAAGCAGGGAAGCAGGGTCGTCAGGAGTTCACCGCTCTCCTCTCCTCACACCGATGCAGCGTGAGAGGAGAGGAGAGCTTTACGGTGCCAATCTGTGAGTTTTTCACCATATATCAGTGCCCAACAGTGCCACAGCAGTGCCCAACAGTGTCATCTGTGCCACAACAGTGTCATCTGTGCCACAACTGTGCCACCTGTACCACCTGTGCCACCTCGGTGCCACCTCTGTGCCACACCAGTGATACTATAGTGCACACCAGTGCCACACCTGTGCCACCTGTGCCCATCAGTGCCACTTGTGCTCACCTGCATCACTGCAGTGCAACATCAGTGCCGCCTGTGCCCACCAGTGCCACCTGTGTCCACCAGTGCTGCCTAAGCCCACTAGTGCCACCTGAGCCCACCAGTGCGACCTCTGTGCCACCAGAGCCACACCAGTGCAACCAGAGCCACACCAGTGCCACACCAGTGCCCCATCAGTGCCACCTGTGCCCATCAGTGCCACCTGTGCCCATCAGTGCCAATTGTGCTCATCTGCGCCACTGCAGTGCCACATCAGTGCCGCCTGTGCCCACCAGTGCCGCCTGAGCCCACCAGTGCTGCCTGAGCCCACCAGTGCCGCCTGAGCCCACCAGTGCCACCTCTGTGCCACCAGAGCCACACCAGTGCAACCAGAGTCACACCAGTGCCACTACAGTGCACACCAGTGCCACACCAGTGTCACATCAGTGCCACCTGTGCCCATCAGTGCCACCTGCACCACTGCAGTGCCACATCAGTGCCACCTGTGCCCACCAGTGCCGCCTGTGCCCACCAGTGCCGCCTGTGCCCACCTGTGCCCACCAGTGCCACCTCTGTGCCACCAGAGCCACCTCTGTGCCACCAGAGCCACACCAGTGCAACCAGAGCCACCCCAGTGCCACTACAGTGCACACCAGTTCCACACCAGTGCTACCTGTGCCCATCAGTGCCACCTGTGCCCATCAGTGCTCATCTGCACCACATCAACCTCACCAGCCACCAGTATGGCAAAAAAATTATTTACGGCCAAGGAGGCCTACCAGCGTCTCAGCATGACCGATGAGAGCAGCGGGGAGCAATCTGAGTCCCAGTCTGATTCAGATTCAGCCTATAAACCCATGACAAGCAGCAGGTCTGATACAGAATTGGAAGAGGAACGTGTGCCCATGAAAAGAAGGCTTTCTGGACTTGGAGCAGCAGCCTACCACCACCTCGAGTGCAGTGCCGTCCACCTCAAGAGCAGTGCCGTCCACCTCAAGCGCAGTGCCGTCCACCTCAAGTGCAGTGCCGTCCACCTCAAGCGCTGTGCCACTGCAACAAAGGCCAGGTACCAGTAGGGTGTCCTCTCAGCCCCAAAAGGATAGAGGCCATGCCACCCTCCCCTATGCCTTTCAAAACTCCCTGTGGCTTCCCCCTCATTCTGGAGCAGCAAATATCCCCCCTTTTACCGCCCAGCCAGGTGTCCAGGTGAACACCGATGATTTTGTCATGCTTGATTTTTTTTCTTTGATTTTCACCGAAGACTTACTATCGTCCATTATGGCCCAGTGCAACCTCTATGCACAGCAGTACATAGTAAGCAACCCTGGCTCTAGTTATGCCCATCCCTATGAGTAGAGAGAGCTTACCATAGAGGAATTCAAAATTTTTTTAGGCCTAACTTTTACAATGGGACTCACAAAAAAAACGAAATGTACTCATATTGGTCAACTAACCCCATCCACCACATGCCACTCTTCTCATCGATTATGCCAAGATCAAGATACCTTATGATTTTGCGCTTCCTTCACTACAATGACAACACCCAGTGCCCTCCCCGAAATGACCCAGCATTTGTCAAATTATTCAAAATACAAGTCCCTTGTAAAATTCCCTGGCAGGCTGGGCATCAAACAATTTATCCCCAGCAAAAGGGCCCGATATGGGGTAAAAATGTACAGACCGAGCCACGGGGTACATTTATGCCTTCCGGGTGTACGAAGGGAAGGGCACCCAACTGCATCCCCCTGAATGTCCAGAATATATTGGAGCCAGCTGCAAAGTTGTCTGGGAGCTTGTTTATCCACTCCTTGGAAAGGGGTACCACCTTTATGTGGATCATTTTTATACAAGTTTGCCCCTCTTCCCGCAATCTTCACCGGAGGGACACCCCAGCATGTGGTACCGTAAGAACCAATAGAAAGGGTTTCCCACAAAAACTGGTCAATGAAAGGCTACGACGAGGGGAGACAGCGTCTTTGCAGAACCAGGAGCTATTGGCTGTCAAGTGGAGGGACAGACGAAACGTCCACATGCTGACGACAAGTCATAATGATACCTACATGGAAGTCCCAAGAAGAAATGGCCCAGTCCAGAAACCTGCTTGTGTTTATGAT
Source organism: Aquarana catesbeiana (assembly GCF_042186555.1). Lineage (NCBI taxonomy): Eukaryota > Metazoa > Chordata > Amphibia > Anura > Ranidae > Aquarana > Aquarana catesbeiana. Next base: position 791,226,736 of record NC_133324.1, read on the forward strand.
TATAATTTGTTTATGGGGGGAGTGGACTTCAACGATCAGATGATTGAACCCTACCTTCCCACAAGAAAATCCCGCCACTGATATTAAAAAGTGTCCATTTATTTTTTCAGTTTGGCCATGTATAACACTTATGTTATTTACCAAAAATTTACAGAGAACCCTGTATCCTATCTGCACTACCAGGAACAAGTAATCGCCACCCTTTTGTACCCTGAAAGCCCACCAGAAAATATTCGCTCTGATTCCTTGAGCAGACTCCACAAACGCCACTTTCCTAACAAAATCCCCCCCCCCAGTGAAACAGGCCACAGACATCAGAAGAGATGCCGGGTGTGCTCCAGAGGAGGAATTAGAAGAGACACCACGTTTTATTGTCCCCAATGTCCTTCCCAACCAGGCCTCTGTATAGGTGAATGTTTCCGCCGTTACCATACTTCTCTACATTATTAGGGAAGTATGGTAAATGTAATTCTCATTTCCTGTCATTTTCCTCCACACCCCTTATGCCACTGCACTGACCTGTACATACCTCTGCCTTCTCCGGAACCAACCCTGTCCTGTTATACGACCAAGCTTCTGCCTAACGATAAACATACCTCTGCCTTCTCCGGAACTGACCCTGGCCTGTTATACGACCAAGCTTATGCCTAACGCTAAATTGTACCTACCTCTGGCTGCTCTGGAACTGACCCTGGACTGTTTGACCATGTTTTTTGCCTGCCTCTTGGACTGATCATTTACCCTGTTATGCTAGTGGGAACACAGGTGTCTCACATATGTGAGGGGCTCCAGAAATGTTTTTCTGGATGAAGAAAACTAGTTTTTTAGTTTTCTCATTGCCAGATTTAGAGTCTGGAGACTCGGAGGCTTCAAAGAGATTGGGTGGGAGAAGTCTCTACCCCTGTCCCCATTCTTTCCTGGCCTGCTACTTGGACCATGTTCCTGCTTTCTACTAGGACCAATATTTTGGCACTGCTGGCAATGTCTCTACTTGCACTGACCCTGGACTGTATAAGGACAGTATCCCTGCCTGTACTGACTATGGACAATATTCTTGCTTGCTGCCTGGACAATTCCATTCACTGTCGCTGACCATGTCCCTGCCTGCTGCCTGGATCAGGGCTCTCCTCCTGTGGACAACTGCACTACCAAAACCATAGGAAATCTTTTGTTTACCCTTTGCTCAGCAGAATGTATTTTAGGGTGTAATTCTTGGTATGTTCATGCTATGTGTTAGAAATATGAAGGGCCATCAAAAATGTGATAGATTGTAAGGAAATTAGATGTGTAATTTCTGCTCCTAGAACGCCTGAATGTGCTACTTCAATGTTGGGCCTCTGTATGTGGCCAGGCTGTGTAAAAGTCTCACACATGTGGTATCGCCATACTCAGGAGGAGTAGCAGAATATATTTTGGGGTGTCATTTTTGCTATGTATATACTATGTGTTGGAAATACCTTAGAAATGGACAACTTTGTGTAAAAAAAAAAATGTGTTTTAATTTTTTTTCCACATTTTCCAAAAACTTCTGGAAAAAAATGAACCGTTCAAAAGACTCATTATGCCTCATAGATTATACGTTGGGGTGTTTGCTTTCCAAAATTTGGTCAGTTTGTGGGCATTTCCATTGTCCTGGTGCTCCAGGGCCTTCAAAAGTGTAATAGGTGGTTGAGAGATTAGATGCGTAATTTATGCTCCTAGAACGCCTGAATGTGCTACTTCAAAATTGCGCCTCTGTATGTGGCCAGGCTTTGTAAAAGTCTCACACATGTGGTATCGCCATACTCAGGAGGAGTAGCAGAATATATTTTGGGGTGTCATTTTTGCTATGTACATGCTACGTGTTGGAAATATCTTAGAAATGGACAACTTTGTGTAAAAAAAATGCGTTTTCATTTTTTTTCCACATTTTCCAAAAACTTCTGGAAAAAAATAAACCATTCAAAAGACTCATTATGCCTCATAGATTATACGTTGGGGTGTTTGCTTTCCAAAATGGGGTCACTTTGTGGGCGTTTCCATTGTCCTGGTGCTCCAGGGCCCTCAAAAGTGTAATAGGTTGTTGAGAGATTAGATGTGTAATTTATGTTCCTAGAACGCCTGAATGTACCGAGACTTCTACAACAAACATCTCAAACACTTTTCCCTGCAGAAGTTGGAGGAATTAGAAATATGGGGAATTGGGACCCAGAATTTCCCCTACAATGGCTACCTACCAGTCGAGTTAACCTTTGACCCCTCTGTGGCTGTAAAAACAGAGAAGTTCGACATACTAGCTGTGGTGTGTCCTCGCCCCCAGAAGCCAACAATAGTTTCCTGATCATAGGAACCAATACCAATCTTGTTAGAAGACTGCTTACTCCTCTTGTCTTGGAGCCTGATACTTCAACCAGGAGTATACACCCCATGCTGAGACAAGCATACAAGTGTCTAGTCCAAGAACAGAAATCCCCAGCTGAAGGGGTGGGAAAGATATGGCGTTTAGACCGGTGCAAGAAAATCTACAAGCTTCAGTCAAGCTCATTTGGGAACAACCGGGCCCCTTTGTTGTCCTTGAAGCTGACTGCCAGGGAGAAGACATGGGAGTGGGGGTAATCCCAAAAGTGATATCAACTAGGGCTCTGCCACAACGTCATGGGAAGATCCCTGTCAGCATCCGGAATGTTAAGGCCTCGCAGGCCCAAATGCTGTTAGGACAAGTGAATCCAGCCGCCCCAGTCTCACCATCTGATTTGGGGAAAGGAGAGAAAGATAGAATCTCCATAGAACAGTTTTTCCCACAAAACACCCCACTCTCGCCTGAGTGGAAAGGAAGAGTCAAAGCCCAGCTCCTGAGATGGCAGGATGATTTTGAAAAATGAGTTTGATGTGAGGTGTGCAAAAAGTGCTCAACACTGGATTCGCCTTCAGGAAGACAAACTATTCAGGGAAAGAATCAGACGAATCCCTCTGGGGGACCTAGAAGGTTTATGCGAGCAGCAGGCAGATCAGGCATCATTAAGGAGTCTAGGAGCCCTTATGCCTCCCCTATAGTGGTGGTGCGGAAGAAGAACAGGTACCTGAGTCTGTGCATTGATTATCGGATGCTCAACAAGAGGACCATCCCTGATCAGTACACCACTCTGAGGATAGAAGATGCCCTGCAGTGCCTGTCAGAGGCAAAGTGGTGCAGCGTGCTGGATCTGAAGAGTGGGTACTATCAAATTCCCATGCACTTTAAAGATAGGGAGAAGACAGCGTTTATCACCCCAATAGGGTTCTTCGAGTTCGTCAGGATGCCTCAGGGTCTGTCTGGCGCTCTGGCAACATTTCAGAGAATGATGAAGAAGACAGTAGGAGACATGAACCTGATTGAAGGGCTGGTATACCTGGACAATATCATCATCTTCGGCAAAACCCTCAAAGAACATGAAGAGCGTCTGGAGAAAGTCCTGAAGAGACTCAATGATGAGGGGTTAAAGCTGTCCCTGAAGAAATGTCAGTTTTACCAGCCTTCAGTTAATTACCTCGGCCATGTTGTCTCCGCTGAAGGAATAGCTACTGACCCTCAAAAGTTGGAAGCTGTCACCTCTTGGCCAAGGCCTACCAATGTAACTGAGCTTAGGTCGTTCCTGGGATTTAGCTCATACTATAGAAGGTTCATCAAAGGATTTGCTAAAGTAGCTCGGCCCCTTAATGAATTATTGAAGAATGAGGATGTTGACGAGGCTCCAAATGGGAGTCAATCCAAGACCAGTGGACCAACCAGTGTGAGCAAGCCTTTCGACAGTTGAAGTGGAGTCTAATGACTACTCCTGTTATGGCTTATGCTGATCCAACCAAGCCGTATGAACTGCATGTTGATGCCAGCCAAGACGGGCTAGGCGGGGTACTGTATCAGGAGCATGATGGACACCTGCAGCTTGTTGCTTATGTGAGCCAAAGTCTTGCACCTGCTGAGAAGAACTACTCTACTCACAAGTTGAAATTCTTGGCTCTGAAGTGGGCAGTGATGGACAAGTTGAAAGACTACTTGTATGGTGCAGACTTTGTAGTCAAGACCGATAACAACCAGCTCACATATATTCTTACCACCGCCAAGCTGGATGCCACTGGGCACAGGTGGTTGGCTGCCCTATCAGGATTCTGTTTCAGTTTAAAGTACTGTCCAGGGGTTGGGAACTGGGATGCTGATGCCCTGTCGAGGAGACCCTATGACGCAGGGCCTTGTTCTGAAGAGTGGACTCAACTAACACCATAAGGGATACATGCCTTTTGTCAGGGGGCAGAACATCATGCCAGAGGAACAACTGGGGCTGAAGCCATCAGAACCCCAGTGGCAGGTGTCCCCAGATACTACTGTGGTTTGTCCCCCAAGTCAGGGACAATGGCCTACCTAAGCTTTCAGACAGGGACTTAAGAAAGGACCAGATAGAAGATCCCCTCTGTAGTTTAACACTGAAGGCCCTGGAGGGCCAATGCCAAGATCTACTGCTAACAGGCTCTCCAACAGAAGCACGACTAGTGCACAAGGAATGGGATCGACTGCAGTTATGCAATGGGGTTGTCTTCTGAAGGGGCCCCTCAGATGATTCTGAAGATAAGTGGCAGCTATTCTTACCAAGCATAGGGAAACTGTGCTGACTGCCTTACATGACAATCATGGCCACCTAGGGTCAGAGAGGACATTCAAACTGGTACGAGACCGGTTCCATTGGCCCTGTATGCGGGCTGAAGTTGAGGGATACTGTCACTCCTGCATACGGTGTATATAGAGGAAGACTTTGACCCACAGAGCTGCCCCTAATGGGCCATCTTCAAAGTCAAGGACCACTGAAGTTGGTGTGTATTGATTTTCTGTATCTGGAGTCTGACTCGAGTAGACAGGGAAATGTTCTGGTGGCGACCGACCACTTCACACGGTATGCCCAGGAATTCCCAACTAAAGACCAACAAGCACCTTTGGTGGGAAAAATGGTGGTAGAGAAGTTCTTTGTCCACTACGGCCTACCTCAGCGTATTCACTCCGACCAGGAGAGAGACTTTGAGAGTAGACTCATTAAAAGACTGTTAGACCTGTTAGGTGTTCAGAAGTCAAGAACCACTCCCTACCACCCTCAAGGGGATCCCCAGCCAGAACACTTTAATTGCACCCTCCTGGATATGCTTGGGACTCTTAGGGCTGAAAAGAAGCAACATTGGAGCAGGTACATTGCATCGTACATGCCTATAGTAGCACTAAAAATGATGCCACAGGCTATTCACCGTACAGGCTGATGTTTAAAAGGGAAGCTCAGCTGCCAGTTGACTTTCGGCACCTCTTTAGATCATACCTCAATGGTGTCCCATAGAGGGTATGTTGACCGCCTGAGGAAGAGTCTGAAAACAGCATATGAGAAAGCCCAGGCTGCCTCAGACACCCAGGGGCAGCAAAACAAGCGAAACTTCAACCTGAAGGTGAGAGTACACAATTTGCAGCCTGGTGACAGAGTGTTACTGAGAAACTTGGGCATCCCTGGAAAGCACAAACTGACTGATCGCTGGAAGTCGCATCCCTACATCATCTGTAAGCAGTTACCAGGATTACCAGTATACCAGATTCGCCCAGAAGGAAGCCGCTATAGACCTGGCACTAGAATCATCTGCCACCTTTATCAGACCCAGTTCGTATGCCTCAACAATCAGATCCACAGCCTACTCAAACTACTCAGAGATGATGTCCAATACCCAGGTCTCAGTCTGTGCCACTAAACACAGATGAAGAGGACAGTGAGGATGAAGAACTGGGCATGGACTGGCTGTGGCAGTCTATGCTATCAGAAACTGCCACTCTTCTTCCTTTTAGAGAAATGGATACTGGAACCCTCAGGTCTGAGGCGCCAGAGTTCATACCACAGAGCCAATCACTGACAGGCCAGGAAGATCTTCTGATTTCCCTAATTGCAGAAGACACAGAGACTCGTCAGCCTTCTATGGTGGAAGAGGAAGAGGCTGCTATACCAGAACTATCTGAGCCCAAAGAGCAAAGGAAAAACAAACAATTCACCTGCCAAAAAGACTGGCTTATGATACTATAGGCGAAGGTTCTGGGGAAGCTATCTATACCTCTCAAAGAACTCACAACACACCGACCCTTCCCATTACAAGTTTAGTGGAGGGCGACTCCAGCTCACCCCCTGGTACATCTAGGTGGGCCATCCCAATATCGGTGGCTTGTGGGTAAGAAAATCTCACCACTTATGACAAATGGTGGGAGGTTCACTTGCCAGGTTCATACGTGCATGTCAATTGCTTGTTTTCTTACATGTACTAACCTGTTTTTAATCTAAACAAAAAGTTAGTGCTACTACCCATACATCACATAGAAAGCAGAGATCCCGGGTGCTCGATCCACAGTCGCTGGCTGAGTAGGGAAGTGAGGAAAAGATGATCTGCACTCCAGTGATTGCTCTTAAAAAGTGTAATATTTATTGACAAACCACAGTGACCAAACGCAAATGTTCTCATTTGCGTTTGGTCACTTTGGCTTGTCAGGAAATATTACACTTTTTAAGAGCAATCACTGGAGTGCAGATCATCTTTTCCTCACTTCACTACTCAGCCAAGGACTGTGGATGCTATCAGAAACTGCCACTCTTCTTCCTTTTAGAGAAATGGATACTGGAACCCTCAGGTCTGAGGCGCCAGAGTTCATACCACAGAGCCAATCACTGACAGGCCAGGAAGATCTTCTGATTTCCCTAATTGCAGAAGACACAGAGACTCGTCAGCCTTCTATGGTGGAAGAGGAAGAGGCTGCTATACCAGAACTATCTGAGCCCAAAGAGCAAAGGAAAAACAAACAATTCACCTGCCAAAAAGACTAGCTTATGATACTCTAGGCGAAGGTTCTGGGGAAGCTATCTATACCTCTCAAAGAACTCACAACACACCGACCCTTCCCATTACAAGTTTAGTGGAGGGCGACTCCAACTCACCCCCTGGTACATCTAGGTGGGCCATCCCAATATCGGTGGCTTGTGGGTAAGAAAATCTCACCACTTATGACAAATGGTGGGAGGTTCACTTGCCAGGTTCATACGTGCATGTCAATTGCTTGTTTTCTTACATGTACTAACCTGTTTTTAATCTAAACAAAAAGTTAGTGCTACTACCCATACATCACATAGAAAGCAGAGATCCCAGGTGCTCGATCCACAGTCGCTGGCTGAGTAGGGAAGTGAGGAAAAGATGATCTGCACTCCAGTGATTGCTCTTAAAAAGTGTAATATTTATTGACAAACCACAGTGACCAAACGCAAATGTTCTCATTTGCGTTTGGTCACTTTGGCTTGTCAAGAAATATTACACTTTTTAAGAGCAATCACTGGAGTGCAGATCATCTTTTCCTCACTTCACTACTCAGCCAAGGACTGTGGATGCTATCAGAAACTGCCACTCTTCTTCCTTTTAGAGAAATGGATACTGGAACCCTCAGGTCTGAGGCGCCAGAGTTCATACCACAGAGCCAATCACTGACAGGCCAGGAAGATCTTCTGATTTCCCTAATTGCAGAAGACACAGAGACTCGTCAGCCTTCTATGGTGGAAGAGGAAGAGGCTGCTATACCAGAACTATCTGAGCCCAAAGAGCAAAGGAAAAACAAACAATTCACCTGCCAAAAAGACTGGCTTATGATACTCTAGGCGAAGGTTCTGGGGAAGCTATCTATACCTCTCAAAGAACTCACAACACACCGACCCTTCCCATTACAAGTTTAGTGGAGGGCGACTCCAACTCACCCCCTGGTACATCTAGGTGGGCCATCCCAATATCGGTGGCTTGTGGGTAAGAAAATCTCACCACTTATGACAAATGGTGGGAGGTTCACTTGCCAGGTTCATACGTGCATGTCAATTGCTTGTTTTCTTACATGTACTAACCTGTTTTTAATCTAAACAAAAAGTTAGTGCTACTACCCATACATCACATAGAAAGCAGAGATCCCGGGTGCTCGATCCACAGTCACTGGCTGAGTAGGGAAGTGAGGAAAAGATGATCTGCACTCCAGTGATTGCTCTTAAAAAGTGTAATATTTATTGACAAACCACAGTGACCAAACGCAAATGTTCTCATTTGCGTTTGGTCACTTTGGCTTGTCAAGAAATATTACACTTTTTAAGAGCAATCACCGGAGTCCGGATCATCTTTTCCTCACTAACCTGTTTTTGCCTCCCGTTGTATCTTGAAAGCATATAACAGGTTGTGGACATTATATGATGATGGACTCTGTCCTTTCTTTGGGGACCAAAAGTTTCTTTGGTGGGGGAAGTGTGTAGCAGGCATTTTGTCATGGACCAATGAAAGACTATTGTCATGCACTTTCTCCTTTTGGCCACAAGATGGAGATAGGGAAATGCTGACTTGTCCTTCCAGAAAACTCAGATCGAGAGGACACTGGGAAAAAGGAGAGTTTCAGGAAGTGCTGAGCCGGCTGAGGTGTTTTCAGAGGATCGTGGAGAGACGGAGCCACTCCCGGGATGCTGTCTTTGCCGTGCTGCCTGCCAGAGTCACCTTAAGCGAGTTGACACCTGATCGGAGGGGCAACTAAATTAGTGTTACCCGGACTGGTGAGCGTGCCTTGCGGCCAATACTTGCTACCTCTGCTAGGGAATAAAGTCACTAGGAGCTATTGTACTTAACCATAGCTCTAATATTGCCTGCAGGGCTTACTGACAGTCGCAACCCGCGAATATGAGCTCCAACGAAACGTAGGACTAAGGACTGCCCCTAGTTGTAACTACCTTGAAGCTCTATCTGCTGGCCAGTTTAAAGGGGTACTATACCTTTGTCTATTCGTTTAAGTGCACCCAAAACCTAGTGTGGATTTATAAGTACCCTTGTTGCATTTAAAGTTTATATGCATTGTTTATTACTAACCTGCCTGCTGAGTGTATTCAATTCAGTTTAATTGTTACTTACGCTATAATAGTCAATCAAGTGATTAAGCGTATTTACCACTAAACAGGTGTGTGTGTATTTATTGCCATATCCCACAGCCAGGCGAAAGGTATTTCTCACTTGTGTTGTAAATTGTGCTTGCAGTAATTTTATTCAACCAGGTGTACCAGGGGGGCTGCTCATAACTGAGAACCCAAAATTTACCCAGCGGCTCCTTCGGGGGTGGTGTTAGCTTAACCTCCCTGGCGATATGATTTTTGCAGATTTTTGCATCTCAAATCGGTACAATTATTTTGCATAGAAATTTGGCTTTTTATATTGTAGGTCTGCAATTCTTAGCAATAACACACTTAAATCTGTCCACCAAGAGTCTAGTAGATATCCCGGGTATGATGACACAAAATGATAAATTATAATATAATAAAAAATATAAATAATTATAAAAAATAATAATATAATAAAATAAATTTTCCCACGATTCACTATCGCTCAATTCTGCAAGTGTCCTAATTTACTATCGCTGTTTTCTAGCTGGTCTAAAACCACTTTTGACGTAAAGGGACAATTTTTGGTTGCTATGGACAATCTCCAGTTTCCAGGCAGAAAGAACATTATATATCATATAAAACTGCATGCAGGGTATTGGACAAAGCACTTTGGACAAAAGGGAGATGAAATTATTTCATACAGTACTGTAATCTGTAAGATTACACTGTACTGTATGTATTATGATTTTCACTTTTTTGAATTTGCTGCCAGGCTCCACCCCCGTACATCGCGACGCTCACAGGGAACGGAGCCCGGCACACAGGACATCAGGGCTGAGGACAGAGCCTGCAGACACAGCGGGGGGACATCGCAGGATCCTGGGGATAAGGTAAGTATACCGCACCAGGATCCTGAGATGTAATCTCGAGTGTGGCTCGGGGGTAACCGCTAATGGTGCTGAAATTTAACCCCGAGCCACACTCAGGAAAACCGCCAGGGAGGCTACTATATTGCAGCATACCCATTTTTACAGTAGATGTGGTGGCTGCATTATTTTTCAATGTTTGTCTTTTCCTATATCTTCACATGAGGGAAGAGGGAGGAGGATGGGAGCATAGGGACAGTTGCTGAGGCTGACCAAACATCCACTCTGACCTACAAGGTTTTTTGGTTGGACTATCTTGGTACTGATACACAGAGATTATATCATTTTATTACATATAAAAAAAAAATAAAAAAACATACATAGGTCCCAATATAAAAGTTCAATAACAGTATACAAATACTCAAAGGTTTCCCCAAGAAGTATCTGATGGTGGAGTTTTTCATAGAGTAACCAATCCTCTACTAGTTTCACGGTACATAGTCAGGATAAATAATCTATAAAACAAATAATGAAATAAGACACAAAAACAAAAATTTACAAAATTTACAAAAATTTACAAAAGCATATTAGAAACATAAAGTTCAGCGATAACACTGAGAAGTTGCTTACCCAACAGGCCAACCACTAGGAACAGGACCCAGCTACTCAATAGGGTCCCCTCGTGGCGGGCATGGGGGAATGTGAACAGATAAAGTTTGTTGGGGAAGTGCAGATATACAATGTGGTTAGAGAAAGCATGGCCTGATTAAATAACTTTGAGAGTGTACTAAACGAAAATAAAAATTACTAAGTTTTTATAACCACTTGTTGAGACTCTCAATTGCTGCTTTAAAAACCCCATGGGGAACCTCTCTCTTTTTTGTGACTCTAACAGCTAAACTTTGATATGAGCCTCTGATTTCCCCTGTATGGACACTCTCATGTGTTATATCCTTACAGATCCCATTGATTCCAATGGGCTTGGACAAATATAAACAGAGAAACTTCCTTACCAGGATGTTGTCTCATATGATCTGAACTCTCAGCGTGCAATTGTCTATTGGTGCTGTAGAACCACTGTGCATTCCAGCTACCACCATTTCAGATATTCTACTGATGGTATTCTTGCCTGCCTCTTCCTTGTGCCTGGTTTCTTCTCCCCCCACCCGCGCTCCCCTTCCCCCCCTTCCCCCCCTTCCCCCTCCTTTCCCCCTCATTCCCCTTCCTTTTTCTTCCATATCCTTCCCGAGCATCCCCTCCCTCCCCCCTTCCCTTTCCCCCTCCCTCCCCCCTTCCCTTTCCCCCTCCCCCTTCTTTCCCCTTCCCCCTCCTTTCTTTTCTCCAAAACCCCCCTCCCCTCCCACTTCCCCCCTCTTTCAACCCTCCCCCCTTTCAACCCTCCCCCCTTTTTACCCCTTTTCCCCCCTGCCCATCCCCTTGCACCCCCTTTCCCCTCCTTCCCCCTCCTCCCCTCCCCCCTCTCCTTCCCTTCTCTTTCCCCTCCCCCCCCTCACCCTGTTCTTCCCTCCACTTTCCTTCCCCATCCACGTGCACTATACAATCTTTTAATGGTCACCACTCCACCGACTATTGTGTATATATTTATTCCTACCCCTATCTAGACTTTATCTACGCACATTCCCCCATGCCCACCGCAGGGGGACCCTATTGAGTAGCTGGGTCCTGTTCCTGGCAGTTGACCTGTTGGGTAAACAACTTCTCAGTGTTATTGCTGAACTTTATGTATCTATTATGCTTTTGTAAGTTTTTGTTACTTGTTTTTGTGTCTTATTTCATTATTTGTTTTATAGTTATTTCTCCTGATGAAGTGGTCTATGTACCGTGAAACTAGTAGAGGATTGGTTAATCTATGAAAAACTCCACCATCAGATACTTCTTGGGGAAACCTTTGAATATTTGTATACCGTTCTTAAACTTTTATATTGAGACCTATGTATGTTTTTTTTTTAATGTAATAAATTATATAATTTTTACCTTAAATTTATCTCTGTGTATCAGTACCAAGATAGTCCAACCAAAAAACCTTGTAGGTCGGAGTGAATGTTTGGTCAGCCTCAGCAACTATCCCTATGCTCCCATCCTCCTCCCTCTTCCCTTATATAAAATTTGGATGATGGTACTTCTTTATGCCTAGTTTTAGGCTTTGATATCTGAGGCTATATGCAAAAATTTCTTATATCTACTGGGTGGATAACACACCTTTTTTCCTGCTTGCGGCTGTCTATGGTTCAGTGGATTACCTCACATGCCTTCGACACTTGCGGCTTCTGAGTACCTCTTTTGTATCTATGTAATGTCAATTTGATTCATTTTAATTATCATTACCTTGTGAAGTTTGTCTCCTGAACTTATCCTTTGGACAGAATGAACATTCTCGGTATTGACTGGGCAGGCTTTATGACCAATATACAGACCTGAGTGGTCATAAAATAGATGAGGATGTAAAGGATTTTTTCAACAGGATGTTTAATCTATTGAAACGGAAATCCCACCTGCAGTGTGCACTGGCACATTGAATACTTCAAACCGTATATTACTGAAAACACTTGTCCTATGTTCCTAAGAGTACAGATATCACCATCAAAGACCCATCCCCGGAGTTCAAAAAATCCTCGGAAGATACACTCACCAATTGTAGTCTTGAAATGATGAGATCACTCATCATACAATACACTAATGATATGATCACATTGGATAGTGAGAGAATGTCTCAATACCCAATATACACATTTGACTAGCACCCTCACTTTTTCAACTAAATGGAAGGAATTAAAAGACCGTTTAGAACTTATGAATAAGGAGATAATAGTCAAAAAACAGGGCAAATTTAGTAAAGACAAATTAGCCTTCTCTGAAGGCTATGCCTACAAGTGGTTTGGAAAAAATCTCGGTAGAAGAGGACCCCCACGAGGCAATCACACTCAGAATTCTGCCACTGGAGTTGAATCAGACTCTTCCTTCTCCCAACAAATAAACTCACGTTTTACAGTTGCACCTACCACTAATTCGTCACGTAAAAGACTGTGTTAAGGTGGTGGGACTCCACCCACAAACCCTAAAAAGCATAAAAACCCTTTAAAGTTCCCAAATGCCACAATTACAACAAACACCATCCACAGTAGGGATTCAGGCCCTAGCTAATGGGACTGTAAACAATTCCACCCTGCACAGTACTATCCCAAAAATTCTGGGATCATCACTACTAACCAACAAAAGTAATAAACCCAATGAAGATCTAATTTTTATAGATTTAAAAAAAACAGAGCAATCTGGACACTTTCGTCCTCAAACCCCCACTTCCTTCTTCCAACACGACACCCATCTTGACATCATAAACTGGACTCCCTACCTGCTGACAGAAGATGAACTCTCTGTTCTTCAGCTGGGTTTGGGCTTCTGTCCACTTGATCCACTTATCGTCACAGAGACTATTAAGGATCTCTACCTATTTGCTTGTAATCTCACATTTAAATATATTTTTGATAAGGATCGAGGACAGCTGAATCTTGAACGCGAGCTTGCGTATCGAAGGAAGGAAACACTTCACAACGGAGGAGTTTTGGGCACTCCGCGACCTCCTGCTTCTTTACAATGAAGGGGCCACAGAGGATACCAACTTTTCTTCTCCTCCTACGCCCCCCCACCAGCTCCATCTCTACCTCATCTCAGACCCGGTTGACTAGGCAATTTTGATTTAAATCCCGTGAATTTCCTGATCTAATGACCTGCCGGGCCATTTGGGCGTTTCTGCACAAAGCTATCAGGGACCTCAAGAAACAGCACTGGCACGAGATACCATTAAACCTCAATACCAGACAAATCTAAGCACTTAAATCCTTACAAAATTGTTCTGATTTTGTTATTAAACAATCGCACAAAGGTGGTAATATTGTCTTAATGACACATATTCAGTATCAAACAATTTGCTTGACTGTTTTGAACAATCACAATTGGTATAGACCCATCTCTCCCGCCCTTGCCTCTACCTTTGCTTTAGAACTTTGGGATCTTTGCACTGGGTCCTTGTATGAGGGCCTCATTGACAAAGATACCCTGGAGTTCTTGGTTCCCAAATTTCCACATGTTCCCACCTTTATACCCTGCCTAAAACCCATAAAAATATTCATATACCCCCCGGTAGACCAATTGTTTCTGGAATAGGTTCGCTTACAGAAAATGCCAGCAATGCTTTCTTAATGCCTCACGTCCGTAGTCTTCCATCCTACATACGTGATACCACCGAAACATATTGAGGGTATCCGGGTCCCTACGGACGCCTTGCTCGTGGCTATAGATATCTTGGCTTTGTACTCGGGTATCCCTCACGAGCAGGGTGTCTGGATGGCTGGATCCTTGCTCAGAGAACAAGAGTGGACTTCTTGGCCTCTGAATCAATTTATTTTGCAATTACTACATTTTATCTTGACTAAAAATTACTTCACCTTTAATGACCAACTTTATTTACAGACTCAAGGAGTCGCTATTGGGAACATGTCCTGCTATGGTACAGGTACATAGATGACCTGTTCATAGTATGAACCAGTACCAGAGATAGACTGTTGGAATTTATTCATGTCTTAAATGACAACAGTTTTAACTTAAAGTTCACCCTTAGCTTTGACAATAGTCTGATCCCATTCTTGGATCTGACTATCGTCAAACACTAGGATGGTACAATAGGCACAGATCTTTTTCGCAAACCAACGGCCGGTAATACGCTCCTAACCGCGTCAAGCGCTCATCCGTGACCATTAGTGCGCAGCATTCTGTATGCTCAATACATGTGCCTACGAAGAAATTGTACTTTAGAAACAGATTTCAGGATTCAAGCAAACGCTTTGCACGAAAAGCTTTTAATCGAGCACTAGCACGCACTAGGAGCTCCTTGCGCTTTACCTCACCTAAACCTCCATCAACTGATACAGTTAAATGTATTACTAATCACTCTGCCCACCATCAACAACTCAGAATGATACTATCTAATCACTGGCATTTGCTGATGGACCACCATGTCCTGAATAGACATGCGAGGTCTACTGCCGAACTGGTGTTCCGGAGAGCATCCTCTCTAAGAGACGGTTTGACTAATAGCCATTACCAAACATCTGAACGATCAGCTGCAGGACCAAGCAGCACATTTCATGTGGGGATTGTCCCCGCTGCCCCTGGATTCTTGAGGGTACGAGGTTCCAGCTACCCAACGGTGAAATTTTTTCACCATGTACCTTTTCCGACTGCAGCACTATGGGGGTGATTTACCTTATGCTGTGAAAGTGTAAAGCCTTCTATGTAGGTAAAACAATACGAGAACTTCGAAAGAGAGTTGGCGATCACTTGTACTATTCTGGCAATGGTAAACTTACCACCATAGGCCGACATATTGGATTGCACCATCATTTTGATGTTATGGCTGTTAAATTCTTGGTTCTTGAAATAGTCAAACGGAGCCCAAGAGGGGGTGACTGGGATAGGATTATTTTACAATAAGACCTGAATGAGATTATATCTTATAAACCCTTTTTATAGGGTTCTCTCATGTAGCTGGGCAACCTTCTCCCCCCTTTCTCCCCCCTCTTTTTTTCATCCTTCTATTCAATTTCTTCTCCCCTTCCCCCTGGTTTTCCATTGTGTATCCCTGCTATTGTACTGCAGTCCATCATTGGCCCACTATACCTTATGTTAATCTGACCATTCATATCTGCCCATGAATTAGTTCAGGATGTGTCAAATTTCAGAAATGTTTTGTTTATTAATAAAGTTTTATGTTATATATTGGGGGCTATTTGGGCTCTCAGTACTTTGCTGCAATCAATGTTTATCCACATTTTAAGCTTTGTCTGTATATAGTGAAATTAACTGGGTTGTTGTTTTTCCCACATGTCTAGCCAGTCTCCTCCTGGTTGCTCTATTTTTCTCCCCAGCGGCGGACATGTAACTCCCCTGCTGGGGGCGGCTCTCTTTTTAGGGAGCTGCCCCTCTCTTGTACTGCCTCAAGATCAGCAGGTGTTTTCTGTACTTGCTGAAAATGAAAACTAATGCATCCATCACATCAAAGGATTAGTAAACTGCAATATAGCACCATTTTGGCTTTAGTTACCCTTTAAAGCAGGGGTCTCCAAACTATGGCCCTCCAGCTGTTCAGGAACTACAATTCCCATCAGGCCTAGTCATGTCTGTGAATGTCAGAGTTTTACAATGCCTCATAGGATGTGTAGTTCAGCAACAGCTGGAGGGTCATAGGAGATCCCTGCCTTAAGGTGAAAGGCGCCTGTAAACAAAAACATAGATAAGGTAAACAAAAAAAATACTATCTATATATATATATATATATATATATATATATATATATATATATATACACACACACACACACACACACACACACACACACACTATATTAAGCTTGGTGAAAAAATACACAAATTTAGCTCAGCCAATCTACTATAACCGTCAATGGCTGCCAGTTATGAGAAACTCAGTACTATATTTTAGTTTTGTGTAGCTGCAAATAAAATTATATGTTGGCTTCTTATACTGTATCATTTATATCTCTGAAGGTGAGATATCACCAAACTTTGCACTGTTTACACCCCTGTTGGATTCTTCATCATGTGGAATAAACACATTACTGGGGAATCTAGCTGCAAAAAAGAGACACCTTGCTCGATAATGACCTTGTGGAAGCAGAGATACAAACTGCTGAAAGGAAACCATTTCAATCTCCAAGAAGGCCAATGGGGGACTAGGCAGACAAACACTTACCTAAAACTTAAATATAATTTTTGGGTTAAAAAACTTCAACTACTTTGTACAGAATGAACTATTCTATAACTATATACATACATTTTTGTGTTGTTTTATAAAGGCCCCATGTATTTCTGTATAAGATTACAGAAGTCATAAGGGAAAACTTAACAAAGATCTAATATTTCTTACATAGCCAGAGGGTGAATTATACATTGCCAGAGGCCCAAGGCGGTCCTAAATATAATTAAAATTAAACTAATACCATAAGTGTTTTAGAAAAAAAATCCAGCTGTACTGTAAATGGAATACAATTCCTGCAGTTACTTAGGAACTGGCTATAACATGATGTGGAACTGTTCCATTCTGGAACATTCATCAACTATGTTAAGGCCTTAAGTCCTGTACAAACTGTAATAAATGAACAAACAATGCAGAACTGGTCCCTGTAGGAAAGAAGGAGTTAATGAGTCCTCACCTCACCTAGCAGAAGCAAACAGGAAAAAAAAAATCTAAAATGGGAGATGGAATGTAAAAGCTTACTTGCATATATTGCTTTTAGTAAGTAGGTTTTTCTGTTGAGTAATGTGCAAAAAGGAAATTCAACCCAGCAACACATTTTGTCGATTGCTATGTGGTCATAAATTGACATATGGAAAGTAATCTGAGATCGAGGTTTTACTGCATTTGGCACAATGATATACCCAAAGGTTGAAATAACAATCAATGATTGGACTAAGATTTTTTTTAATGCTTATAAAGCCCTCTGATCGGTATAGCAGAGATTTCAATAAAGGTTTTCTCAAAGTTCATAGGAAGCTGGAGAGCATAAAGATGCCCTTAAGAATCTTAAATTTTACTGAGACAGTGAAAAAATGCCTCACCTGTTACCTCAGCTCCCATTACTGAAGTTCAAGCAATAAAAATAGAAGCTTTTATGTAAGCAACATGTGCAGGAAACATCTTAAGAAGTTAAAAGCCTAGCAGATATTGTTACAGATCTTGCTTCATGCCAGAGAATTACATTAAAAATACATTTTACTTTTTTTTTACTCATATTTTCTTTAACTCATTCGAGCACTGAGACCACTTTTATGGCATCACTGGCTGTTGCCATAGTAACTGAGTTTACAGGCTTTTTTTGCATTCAAGCATAATTGTGAAAGCAACAATTGCATGTCTGTCATAAATACAGTAATGGCCACTTTTCTGGTCCTGTCTGCTACAAATGGGGCTCTGGAAGCCTAGTATAATTGTAACAAGACAAAGAATATGTTGATAGAACACTGCGGCCATCCATCTAAAAAGTTCTCTGATTATCGTAGTGGTTTGCACATCTATCTGCACAATATTTTGAACTATATTTTGCAAATGTGTACTTAAATTACAGCTGCATTATAAATTTTATGCAAAGGCACAGCAGTACCGTTTTATGTCAGAAGCACAATTACATAGTGATACTGTGTAGATTGACTTGAAGCTAAATTACAGGCAGATACAATACAGTCCTTGTACAGCAGAGCCAAGGAAGAGAGGAAGGGAAATGCAAGAAGTCAAATAGGTGTGTCGAAGAGCATGCTGATAGTTGGAGGGAGCAAAGTGAAAGTTAGATGAGCTCATCAGTGTGTTGCTTCTCTTTTCACTGTCTAGAGTGGGGAGAAGACCTAATAAGTGAAAGTGAAATATCAGCAGATAGAAAAAAAAGGTCCCCTCCCCTGTCAGGAAGGACTTTGTTGTGTTGTACAGCTTTGTAAATGTGAAAAGACTTAAAAAGTGAAATGCTGAATACACCTGGGCTCAGTTCAAGCAGAGCTCAGTGAACATAATTAAAGTTTTGGTGTCAAATCAATGGGACCAAATGTTAAAAAATGGTTCTGGACTTTTTCTATGTTGATAGCCAAGGGATTGTCAATCATGTGGCGTGGGGTACTGGGCACTGTCATGGGTAAACTGTGGTAAAACAGAAAAATCAAATAAAATGTAAATGCAATGTAAAGATGTGCTACTTCACTATGTGCATTATCATCATTATCATTACTATGTACCATATTTTAGAGTTTAAGGAGAACCCATCACAAATTGGTCTTTTGCAAGAGTCTAAATATTTAGTGCAAATTATACTTGCAAAATATTGTACTTTTCCTTTTTATTTAGCTTAACATAAGCTGTCTGAGGATGATTTGGGGCCCTGGGGGTTAGAGATGAGAGGTCATCTGAAGTCTGACAGTGGTAGCGCTGCCAAGTGACCGACCTCATGCTGATAACACACGCTGTCTCCTGAGTGAACATAACAGTATCACAGAATGGAACCCTGTAGTTAAAAGAAATGTAAACAACTCCAGGGTTTGTGTTTGATACTGTTATAGATATTTAGGACCTCAAAGACAGCATGTGTTATCAGCATGGGTACAGGCAGATGACAGGGCAGCAACTGTCAGACCTCAGGAGGCCTCTCACTTCTGACTTACTGCCAAGAGTCAACCTCAGACATACAAAGTGAAGATAAATAAGTGGTACGTATAAATATTTCACAGGTGGGTCTGTAGAATTATCAAAACTCGTACTGCAGTCCATCATTGGCCCACTATACCTTATGTTAATCTGACCGTTCATATCTGCCCATGAATTAGTTCAGGATGTGTCAAATTTCAGAAATGTTTTGTTTATTAATAAAGTTTTATGTTATATATTGGGGGCTATTTGGGCTCTCAGTACTTTGCTGCAATCAACGTTTATCCACATTTTATCCAAACTAAAGACTAATTGTTCTGATTCTTGCATAAGGCCAATTATGAGTAGTTCTCAATCTCTTTAAATTATTTCCAGTAGTTTGAAAGAGATCATCAAAGACCTAATCAGGCACATGTATACAGTGGTCACTCCATGCTTTAAGCCTGGTATACACTAATAGTTTTTTTTCATTCAACCTGCTGAAAAAAACTGACAGCTCCGGTCGGACCCACTGTACTGATGATCCAACATTAGTACAGCGATCTTGCCCGCTCAGCTGCCATTGGCTGAGAGCGCTGATTGGGAGTCGGTCAGCTGCTGGTTTTCCAGCATGCTCATCCGACAGAAGCCAGTCAAATGGCCGGCTTCTGTCGTACTGGCTGACATACACATAGGCCTGAAAGTCAGCCAGATTTTATTGATCCGGCCAATGTTTCCCAACATTTTCAGCCTGTGTGTACTAGGCATAAGTGTGATTGCAAACATTCTTCTAGACAGACATACCTTGGGCAAGTTATCAACCAATCAGGCTCTATCTTTTATTTTCAACCCTTAAAGTATAACAAAAGACATTTTTTTCATTTTTGATAGAGTGGAGAGTGATTAGAACACCTGTTAGGTTTTTATTGCCATCTATGCCCTGCTAAGTTAGGGAAAATCTTACAATGGGGACATTAATTTTCATGACCTTGGTATAAACCTCCTCTCACTTCTGTTTTGGCTATGGGATAGGACGTGAAGGGAAATCTCTCCAATTTGACACAGAAGGCAAATAACAGGAGTTACAAACCTCCCATCCAAAATTAAGTTTTGATAAATTCCATTGGTCTGGCACAAAGAAAAATTTGTGCTGTTCTGGTCTTAAAGTAAAGGAAAACCCAGATTTTTGATTAGGCGCAGTAGGCATGTGTCTACCAGCAGGCATAGGGAAAGAGGCAACATTTCCCTGTATAGCTAGTGTAGATAAGCAGATGCCACAAGCCACTGTCTTCTCTTAGGGATAAAACTGAGGGAACATTTCACCAAAAAGGATAAGAGAGCAAATATGCCATTGAGTACATTTATTCTGGTGACAACTTAAGAGGGCAATACCTCCATTGTGGTGTACAGTAGGGGGCGCTAGAGACCTGAAAACATATGTATCTGCCAATAGATACACGCACTAACTATATCAACCACAGTGGATTAAATAGTGCTGTTTGTGCTAAACTGAAATTATATCAAATACATAGTTTATAATAAAAATGAATATAAAGAATGAAGTGAAAAGTGATATTAAAATC
Source organism: Aquarana catesbeiana (assembly GCF_042186555.1). NCBI lineage: Eukaryota > Metazoa > Chordata > Amphibia > Anura > Ranidae > Aquarana > Aquarana catesbeiana. The sequence goes on from NC_133324.1 coordinate 791,247,286, forward strand.
AACAAAATTCTTAGTGCAAGTGTGATAAATGAAATCGTGATGTTTGATTGTCCCAATCCATTGAAAAGATCAGAGCAAACAGTTGAAACCAACATCAAAGCAGACACATGGATCCTCAAAGATGCAACAATTCTTGCGATGATATAAAGATTCCGTCACCCAAGAGGAAAAAACACCTGAAGATAATAGATATCTGCTTACCAGATACCAATGACTTCTTTAACTAAAAAGAAAGTCATTAGTGCTTGTACAGGATTGTGCCTGTTCACATGAAGGCTGGAAGGCTGGATGGTACTTTAGGCATAGATCCCTCCCGTCCCATTCATTCAGGATAGGAAATATGAGAAACAAAAGGGAATCTCCATAGCGTAAAACCGTTTAATGTATAAAAATAGAGAACAATAAAATAGCCAATTGGCCTCTTACATTGATCGGTGCCTACCCGGCACTGGGACTGCTTGCATGTCAGGGTGAATGGAGTCAGGAACCCTTCGCATCACATCGCACATGCGGCGTGCGTTCCACCCCGTGCGTCTAGCTAACCAGATGATCCGGAAGTAGGTGGGACGATTCTGGACATGTGACCACGTACCGCTCCGACGTACGTTTCGTTTGTGAACGTCTTCAGGGAAGCGTACATTGGTCACTAAGCGACTGGTTTATATGGGGAATGAGGGCGGGTAAATTGGCTTGGTAAGAATACTCCGCCTTTGTGTCGATAAAGTTTATTTGCTGAGCATTGTGCACAAACCAACCAGGGGATGAAAACTCCCCCTGGTGGTTATATGTCATAGTGCTCCAGATAAAGAGAAAATTTCTTAGTATTACATACCATAATTGTCAATCAATAAAATGGCAGAAAAACAGTTGGAGATGATAAATTAATAAATATACTACATAAACAATCTCATTAATAATGATAATTGTCATAATTAGTTGGAAAGGACTAAAAATAATCCCGTCATTCAGAGCAGTCTCAGTCTCGGTTTCACAATGGCTGGTAAGTGATAAGCACATTTAAACATTCTCCATTGTAACCACAATAATAAATTATTTTAATTTTAATTTAATATGTTGAAGATCTTAAACTATACTTTAATGTAAAAAAATTAAAACCACATAACCAATAACATCAGGGTTCAAAAAATGCATACTGATAAGATTGTGATTAATCATTTGTTAAAAAACAATTGAGGTCTATGTCTATGTTCATCCCATACGGTTGCATACTCTGTAGCTTATAAAGCCAATATGTTTCATTTTTGGACACTGTCCTTTTCATATGAGTACCCCTCCAGTCCCTTGCTACTTTATCAATCCCATAAAACGTACATAGTGATGGATCACTGTTGTGGTACATTTTAAAGTGTCTGGAGACACTATGATTGGGGTAGCCATTTTTTATATTAGCAAGATGTTCACTAATTCTTACTTTGAGTTGACGTGTGGTTCTGCCCACGTACTGTAAGGAACATGGACATTCCAATACATAAGTCACGTGGTCAGAATCACACGTAATTAATGGTTTGATATTAAACTGTTGCTGGGTAACCACAGAATTGAATTGGGATTTCTTTTTCTTGGAGCCCGGTTTCCTTGTTATTTTGCATGCATTGCACCTAGTGCAGTAGTGGAAACCAGATCCATCCAAAAACGTAGATGGTTTCCTGGGTGGGTCCGGTACATTGGGGGCTAGTCGATTCCTGAGAGTAGGGGCCCTACGGTATATGAATTTTGGTTTCTTTGGCAAAGAGGACTGTAAATCTTTATCTTTTAACAGAATTGGCCAGAATTTTTTGAAAATACCCTCCACTGTTCTATATTGTCGATGGAAGCCTGACAGGAATGCGCATTCATCTTTGTATTCTTTTTTTGGTTTAGAAACCAACAAAGTTTGTCTGTCCATATTTGACACCTGAATTACCAGTTTCTCCAAAACATGGGCTGGGTAGCCCTTTTCCAGAAATCTGGCGGTAAGGGTATCTGCTTGTACAAAAAAATCTTTATCATTTTTACAGTTGCGCTGTATGCGCATGTATTGCCCTTTGGGTACAGCCCCAATCCTTTGCGGGTGGTGGCAACTGTGTGTGGGGACATAGGCATGCGGTCGGTTTCCTTAAAAAATGTTTTTGTGCTTATAGTGGAACCCTGTTTGAAAAGTGTTAAATCCAAATAGTTTACTGTTGTTAGGTGAAGATCTGCTGTGAATCTAAGATTGTATTCATTATGATTCATACCATCCATAAATTCACCGAAACTTTCCTTAGTTCCCTCCCACAAAATGATGACATCATCTATGTACCTTTTGTACAACAGAAGTGATTTGGGTCTGTTATTAAAAATGGTTTCTGACTCCCACTTATTTAATGTGATATTCGCCACACTTGGCGCATAACGGGCTCCCATGGCAACTCCACCTATTTGGTTGTAGTACTCATTAAGCGCCCAAAAATAGTTATTCCCCATAGCCATAGATAGTCCTTCCAATAAAAATTTAATTTGCGATTGTTTTAGGGTGGACTTATTTGTGAAGGCCCACCTCACTGCTTCCAACACATCTGTCTGCCGTAGGTTGGTATACAGTGACTCGATGTCTATTGTCACTAGTAAAGTTTGGTCAGTGACTACCACGGATTGTAGCAAGGTGATGAGCTCCCTGCTGTCTTTGAGATAGGATTGGCTCTGTGGGACAAGAGGCTGGAGGAAGGTGTCAAGATATTCCCCCACCCTCGAGTACAGAGAGCCAATCCCACTCACTATTGGGCGGCCTGGTGGATTCTCCTTATTTTTGTGTATTTTCGGCACAATATATAGTACCGGAATTCTGGGTGTAGTCAGGTCAAGGTAATCTGCTTCCTTCTGATTTAAGATTTTTTTATTCATTCCTTTACTGATCCATGTTGATAGTTCCTTTTTTAATTTTGTGGTAGGGTTGGATTTAAGTAACTTATATGTTGTAGTATCCCTCAGTAATCTTTGCAGTTCTTTATTGTAATTTTCTTTGGTTAGTATCACCAGCCCTCCCCCCTTGTCTGCGGGTCTTACCACTATCTGTTTGTTTTCTTCCAATTTTTTGATGCCTTCCCATATTTTTTGGTTATTTTGTTGTTTAGATGTTTCTATTAGGCGTACTTCATCCTGGACCATGTTCCTAAACACTTCTATGTATTGGTTTGAACCTTTCTTGGGATTAAAAACAGAGTTGTTTTTCAGAGTACTATGTACAAATGGGTCCTCAGTCTCTTTAGTAGTGGAGTTGGTTTTATGGCCTGAAAAATGTTTCCTTATATTTAATTTTCTTATATATTTTTCAATGTCTATAAACAAGTTGAATTTGTCTATGTTTTTGTTTGGTGCAAACTTCAGTCCCTGTGATAAGACTTCCAATTCTGACTCGGAAAACTCTAAATTGGTTAAATTAAATAGCCCAGATTTTAGCTGTTTCTCTTCCTTTTTCTTTCGCCCTCTGCCCCTTCTTCCTCTCTTTCTGCTTGCTCTGAATAGCCATGTTGGAGGTTGGTTGGGATTCTGTATGGCTCTTTCCAGTCCCTCCATTCCCCCCCTCCTTGTGGTGGATAACTATTGTATCCTGGTCTACCCCTGAAATTGCCCCTTTGGTGTCCCCTCGGGGGTCTATAGGGATATTGATTACGATTATGGGTATAATAGCCATAATCAGGGGGTCTGTATTCTGTGGGGGCAGGTCTGTTGTAATTTTGTCCCCTATAGGGGGATTGGTAGACTGGTGGGTAGGTATGGGGATGAGACTTGATTGTATTATTTTGGCTATAGCTTTCTTTTTTGTGGGCCCTCTGGGGTGTACCAGGATCCCTTTTCATATTTGGTGCCAGATTGGCTACCGTATTGTGCACTTCAATCTCCCTTTCTGCCAATGAGTCCTGGGGAGGACTTGTTTGTAAATTATCCTGCCATTTGTATACCTTATTTTCTTGGTAGTCCTTAATATCTCTAAAATATTTTTTAAGTTTTTTATCCTTAATTTCCCCATCATACTTGGCTAAATGGGTACTCAATTCCTTAGCCTTATCTATATATTCTTGAGAGGACATAAATGGTTCCATAGTTGTCCTGAGTTCTTTGATTTTAGATTCCAAGACAACTTTTTTGGCTTCCCGCCTTCTAACCATCATTTGCATTAATTTCTGTTCACAGGCGTTGAAGAATTTGTACCACTCATCGAGTAGTCTCAAATCCTCAACCCCGTCATTCGGGCTGACATCCCATCTTAAACTCCTGAGGGTTAGATTTTTGCCTATGTACATCTCCAGGGATGCAATATCCCACCACAGCCTTATTTGTTTTTCAGTATCATATTTAAGTTGTTTGAATCCTTTCTCAAGGTCCACACTGGTACTAGGTGTTTGGTGGAAAATTTCTTCCACATTAAACTTTCTAGTTTGCATAAAATTAAATATATCCATGGCTGCGTAAAGTGAACAAGCTCAAAACCAAAAAAAATTGAGCCGAAGTGATAAATAGACAATACTTTCGCGCCCGTGATAATAAATATGGAAAAATTAATAAATAAATATGGTAAGTGTAAAAAACACACAAAAAAACACAAAAAGTCACAAATACAAGCTGCTCCCCTAATTTGAATGAAACAATCAAATAAGTAATGGTGTACAGTAGGGGGCGCTAGAGACCTGAAAACATATGTATCTGCCAATAGATACACGCACTAACTATATCAACCACAGTGGATTATATAGTGCTGTTTGTGCTAAACTGAAATTATATCAAATACATAGTTTATACTATACCTCCATTGTAATTGATTTCTCACCAGCACTGCGTTAGGACTCATTCATACTTGCAGCGCCCTTTGAAGTTTCATCAGCTTTTTACAGGGTTTTTGACAGGTGGTGTGCGGACAATTTCTGCCTTCTCACCACCTGTTTTGGACTTTAAAAACAGTACCATCGCACCACATGTGGCTCAAATGCACTACTTTTTTCTGGCTGCAACCACAAGTGCAAACGAGGCCTTAGTCACATATTTTGCTGGTAGACATTACTGCATGACAGACCATGGTCATGGTGCTTTCTTGTACCTGTCCCCTAGACCAGTGCTTGTGTCATTCTTGAACAGAAATTGAGGACAGTAAAAGATAAGTAATTAACATAAGTTTATTTTGCCAAAAAATAGCTCAGCCGCACTACATGTTTTCTAATCAGGAGTTGTTCAGCTTTAATTCACCCACAGGCTTCACTGGACCTTTGTTGATCAAGTTTTATAACAATAACATCGCTGATTACTATTATTGTCAATAACTTTATTTTTAAATGCCATATTTTTTGTACAAGACAATGTACCAATTACAATACAATGAATCATTTACAATGCAAACACTTACAATTACAAGGCAATACAGACTCCACAGGCATCATTATAGTCCTGTGAATACTCATTAACACAATGGGAAATAAACTCTTTTTAGATCAATTCTGCCTCAAACTCATGAGTGTAAAGCAAAGGCTTCCTATATTAACTCATCTCCTTTCTTCATCTCCTCTTGGAATCCATTTGCCTGTTGGACCTACGAAGCAATGCTTTTGGTCATAAGCATGACATTTTAAAAGGACTCATGCCCAAAAAGTAAATGATTTGCTATCTTATAAGCAACATATACAGAGAAGAGTTCATTTTGATTAAACAGTGCTCTAAAAATCTACCTTTTGCCTTGAATTCTGCACTAGGCATCAAACTTAGTTTTTCTTCAGCCTTTCACCCCCAGACCAACGGGCAGACTGAACGTACTAATCAAACGTAGGAGCAGTACCTGCATTGCTTCTCTTCTTTTTCTCAAGAAGACTGGGCCTCATTACTGCCCTTGGCAGAATTCTCATTCAACAACTCTACTCACTCTACCACAAACCAGTCACCATTCTTCTCCAACTACGGATTTCATCCCTCCTTTTTACCAACACTCGTACCAGACTCTCCTGTACCCGCTGTCCAGGATAGATTAAATTTCTTTGTCTCGAACAATTGGCTGCTTAAAGAAACTATCTCTAAGGCACAGGAAGATAATAAAAATTTCTTCAACACGAAAAGAAGGGGGGAATTGGATTTAAAGGTTGGTGACCGTGTATGGCTGTCTACTACAAATTTGAAACTGGCATGCCCTTCTAAGAAACTGGGACCCAGATACTTGGGGCCCTTCCCAGTTAAGAAGAAAATCAATTCAGTCACCTACGAACTTGAACTCCCCGACTCATTCAGGATCCACCCTGTATTCCATGCTTCACTACTTAAGGCTGATTTACCGAATTCCTTTCCAGATCGGGAGGTAGGATCTCCTGAAGCTATAATAGTGGATGGGGAAGAGGAATTCGAGATTGAAGCTATTTTGGACTATAGGAAACAACAAGGGCAGAATCAGTATTTAATCAAATGGAGAAGCTTTGGCCCAAAAGAAAGTTCCTGGGAACCCGAAACAAATCAAACCATGCCCAGAGACTCATACGGGCCTTTCACTGCTCCAGCCCAGAGGGTTCAGTTCCAAAAGGCATCTGGAGGCTGCCCTTAAGGAGGGGGCAATGTCAGAGAACTCACAGTGCTAGTGCCCGTCTCTGTGCAGCAGTGACTAATGGGCATGCGCAGTGTCCCTGACGGAGGCTAATGAGTTCCGGAGTGAATGTGCACACCCACGCACCCGAACAAATGTGTGCGCGCACCCGCACACCCATACGAGCGTGTGTACTTTCTCACGCACGCACATTCACGCCCACCAATCCCGGCGCACAGTGCCATATATTAACAAGGTCTCTGCCTTATACCAGTGCTGGATCGTCTTTAGCTTGTTCCTGAGTTCCTGATTCCTATGTGACCTGTTACCTTGCTCCTGACAAACCCGGCTTCCTTGACTACTCTCCTGGATCACCCCTGCCTGTTACCTACCTCTACTGATTATACAGACCTTGGCTTGGACTCTCTACTACGGCTCTGCTTCCTGACTTTGTACCTCGCTGCCCGCCCATTGCCAACCTCTGCCTGTCCTTGACTACGAACTTGCCTTCTGTTTGGATACCTTGTTGCTAGCCAGTTGCCTACCTCTGCCTGTTCCTGATGTTGCAGTTTTTCCTGAATCCATACCTACCTGCCTGGCTTCTACTGAGCAGTTCTGGTGATCAGTCTTACTCCTAGAGGATCCTGTATATCCAAGTTCCAGCTTCCAGCCACAGGCACCTGCACCCTTCCGTGCCCCAGCACTCCCTGTCCTCACCACCAGGGTTGTTGAGACCGGAACCGTGCGAGAGGCCACCCTCAGCATTTCAGACTCCGCTGTAAGGTACATGACAGTAATGTATATTTGCCCCTGAGATGGGTTCAAGGGAAATGGACGAGATGGAGAGGCCTAGGTGGGAATCAGTTATCTCAATTTTGATGGGTACACTGTTGATTCGCTAAATGTGTGCACCCCTTAAGGATGATGGTTTGAGTATTGATCTTTCTAAGACTGAGATCCAGAAAGAAAGTAAAGAAAATAAAAACTTAACACAAGAATCGATTGTTGGAAGGGAGACTTTAGTGATTGCGTGCTGGGGCTTATTTAGAGACGCGAGAGTCTACATATTATCTAAAGTGTCCGAATTTGAGAACTTGCAATTGAAATTGCTGCTTCATATTTTGCTCTAATGAGCTCAAACAGGCCTTGGGCCCAATCCCCTCAGTTTAAAACATTAAAATGTATTGTAAACACTGGGTTAGCAATAATGACGGAGTGCATTAGATTGGATTTGATTGTAAGGTAAAGGTACCACTTCACCTCCTCTGAGGTCTAACTGTCTCAGTAAAAATGATTGGTGAATGCCAGTGTTTGTAATGTAGAAACATATTACTATTAACCCAAAAAGCAACATATTAATCTTTGTTATAACCTTAGGGTAATGAGAATGAAAAATAAAGTTATTAGGAAGTAAAATAAATTAAAGAGTTTCAGGTTTAGCGTTGTATACACATTAGTGTCGTAAAATGCCCTGGATAGGATGGGTATGCTTGGCATCGTAGGATTAAATAGTCATAGCCATTTCTGGCGATGGCATTTTGACTTAAAATGTGACCATTAGATACAGAGTATTGATCAGAATCTTCTTTGGAAAGTTCACGTGTAGGAGGGTTTTCATCCATATTGGCAATGTTTGTGCAGCAAGGTTAACAGTTAATTAATTGACCATTTATATAGAAGAAAAAATAAGAGCAATGAACGATGTAAAAAGAAATATACTTGCTTACAGTGTTCTTTTTGGGTAGGTGATCTTCCTGAAAATGCTGAAGATGGGTAGCTGGATAAACAACAAAAGGTTAGTGTCTGTATTCAGCAAGGGGTATATGAGAAATAGAAAACTAGAACAAAAGTTTTAACAGTGAGGCAGTCCTTGTTAATCTTTGGAGCAGGGGTGAAAAATGGAAACCCTGCTCTAAATGCAAAACTATTAGGTCAGGTTTCTTTATTGGAAAAATATGATTGGGTTGACTTCAGATGTCCATGCGATCTCTTCCACGAGGTGGTGATAAGCCCATACTTCTGGGGTCTTCTCCTCTGCAGTTTGGGGTGTGTAACGAAAAAGAAGCTTTGTTTCTGTTTCTCCGGTCTCGTTGTCTCTATGCTCTTGGGGTACTGTTTTTAGAGACCTCAATCCAGGTTTCAGAATTGGAGAATGAGCTGTACCATTCCGGAACTTCGATCAAGGGAATATTCAGTGTGTCGCAGAATGCCTGCAGGTCATCTGGTGTACGAAGCTGTGCTGTATGACCTCTCCATGTGGCTGACAAACAGAAAGGGAATTTTCATCTATATGAAATTCCTCTTGTGTGAAGCTGATCCAGCAGGGGGCGTAAGGCTCTCCTATGTTGAGGATTAATGGTGGAAAGGTCTTGAAAAAGCTTGATTTCTGTTTCATTAAGGAGAACTTGATTATGCTCTCTTGCCTTTCTGAGTATTTCTTCTTTTAATGAGAAGTTTTCTAGGCAACATATGATGTCTCTAGGCGGATCATTCTCACGGCCCCTTGGTCTGAGTGCTCTATGGATTCTTTCCATCTCTATGGGGGAGTCTGCAGGCCTTTCCAACAAGTCATTAAACATTCCAGATACAGTTTGTTCAATGAGCTGTTGTTCCACAGACTCTGAGATCCCACTGATACGAATATTATGGTAGCGGCCTCGGTTATCAAGATCCTCCACATGTCTGTGGATTTCTAGAATATGGGACAGGTTAGTGTCTGATGAGCATTGTACTTGCCTGATGGCATCGCATGGTGGGTAACGGACTGTTCCATTGTTCCCATCCGAGCAGCTATTGAGTGAATGTCTGTTTTTAGGTCAGTATTTGCCGTTAAGAGGGTGGCTTTTATTTCTGATGCTACTGCCTGAAGGTCTGTGAGGCATAAGGAGTTTGTAGTGGATGGGCCTCCACTTACTTGTTGTGCAGACACATGGTTGTTAGCAGAGCAGGCCTTTTCCATCTCAGAGGCCACGTGGCCTTCTCCCGCGGCCATACGGAACATCGCCAGGATGTTTACGGTGGATTGCGAGAGCGGATCTTTGAGGATGCCGAGGGTGTATGGCTGTTTTTCACTATACTTGTGGTGTCTGTGGTGCTGGTTTGATCCCTGTAGTGCTTAATTTCAGCTCCGTTATGCAGAAGAGCTCTGTTCAAGCGGCCATCACAGAGCAGAGCTAGACCATGCCCCTACATTTTGTAAGTCTGGTTATGTATTAAGGAAACTAACTTCTTTATTTCTGGTTCAACTTGCTCCAGTCGGAAAATCCGACATGTTGTAACAAACGTAATGCTTGTTCATTTTACTGAAAATATTAATAAAGAAATATTGATCTAGAAAAATGAAAGGTGCTTATCAACGTTTGTCTAGTTTTTGGTTCTGTGCACTGTAATAAGATTGCAGAGTAGTCCAATATTATATATTAGAGTCACCAGCTCTCATAAATTATTCTTAGCAATCCTTTATAGTTCCAAAGGTTATCAAAAGCTGCTGAGCTGCAAATTTTCCAGTCTCTGAAGAGAGCAAGATCAGAAATAGCACAATCAAAGGGCCCCGAGTGCTGAGGGGGCTAAAGAGTAATTGAAGATGCTCAGCAAACATACCTTTTATGCCTACTTTTCTAACTATATCTTTATTTCCAGATGATAAGTTTTAACAATCTGATAGCCAACATATGATTGAACAGAATAAACCTACAATTTGTTAGAGACCAAATATTATATAAATTATATGCATACATCGCTTAGGAGATGTAATGTGCTCCATTAGCATGCTGGATCTTGTAATATAGGCATGTCTAACTAAATTATTACTTGTTATATTCGTATGCCTTAGTGTAATCACACTTTATGGAAGTAACTATCACAGCAAGAAATATTGAATATATACAGCGTTTGGCTCTGGTAGTTAAATTTTAAGTCAAAACAAACTCACAGATGTGTATTCCTGTATTCCTGCAGACTGTTTATGACCTGATCATTTCTGACATGACTCCAGTAGAAGTCTTTTGAAGACTTTGGCTAATGGAGATTTGCAACAACTCTGCTTTGCTTTTAGTGGGGTTGTTTTCTGTAAATTTTGTTTTAACTGGAATATTTTTTCTATCATTGTGTCACCTGTCATGACTGCCCGGCACAAACATAAGCTTTAAATCTGACGATTTCTATTACCGACTTGTATGTTTTTGGGCAAATGAGGGTGACACTATACAACTCTTACATCCTCCACACAGTTTGAGGGTTGTTAGACCTCATTATCATAACACTTTCCACTGACATTCAATGTAAGAGGGATCTTTGTTCTCTCCAAACATACTTTAGATGTAAGTAGGCATGTCTCTCACTGACCATCACCTATGTAATGATACAGCTCTCTCTGACCACAATGTAAAGGGGCCTTTAACTGAATACCAATGTGTAGAATATTTTTGTTTTTCTTTTCTGGCAAAGGAGGTAACGCCGTTCTTCTTTAAAGTGGTTTTAAATCCCAAACATTTACCTTAATGAATTCCTTGCATTAAGGTAAAAAATGTTTATGCATCAGTATCCCCCTAACCTCCCCTCTTACTTACTTGAGCCCTCATTCGATTCAGCATTGTGCATGTCTTCAGCTTTTCTCTCCCCTAATTTCCTGGTCTCACAGACTTTGCTGAGGCAGGGGGAGACAGCTCCTACTGCTATCAATTGAAGCCAGTGATGGGGGATCGGGGGGCAGGGCTGAGTCTCGCTGTCTGTGTCTATAGAGTCAGACAGCATGGCTCAGGAGCAAGCATGCATGAGTGCTTCCATAGAAAGCGGCTTTCTATAGGGGCACTCCCCAGAGATATGAAGCCAGGAGCACCAGTGTGGGAACCCAAAAAAGAATGTTCAGGGCTGCTCTGCCATTGCACAGAGCAGGTAAGTATAAACCTGTTTGTTATAGAAAAAACAAGCATTTACTATCACTTTAAAGCAATTTTTCATTGATCTGTGCTTCCTCCACGTCTCCTTCTGCCTCCTCATGCCCATCTCCTTTTGTGCTGCTGCCAACTCTGGTTAAGGGTAACATGAGGAAGCAAAGCCCTTTCACTTTTCAAAATGGCCACCTCCACATAGATACACAGTGTAAATAAGACAAGGTAAGTCATTCCTGGAGAAAAGACACTAAGGGTATTTTAACTTTTAACCCTTATATTGACTTTTTTTGTGCACAGCTTTGACAGTGTAGGCCAGGGGTAGGCAACCTTAAAGAGATGGAGATCTACCTAAACAACATTAAAGAAGTCAAAGATCACCGGGCAAAGTGTTGCCCATTTTTGTCTCCTCACACCGGTTTTAAACCTCTAATTTTCATATTACCATTGTTGCAATTGCATGCATGGCAATCATGGGTTTAAATAAGGTGGCGAGGAGGGCAACATATTGCCTCCTCACCACCTGTCAAACACACACAGATCGCTTTTCAGAGGAGCAGCAGTGTCTGCTGCAGTTGTGAATGAGCCCTTAGTTGCATTCCACAGCAGCACCCATAGGGCTCATTCACACGTAAAGTTGGGGGGTAGTAAAACCCCCAATCCCTACCTCCTTTAGCTGTTCCGGCAGCAGCCAAGGGTGTAAACCTGCCACAGTAGGAATAAAGCCCCCTGTTGCTTTTGGTGGGTGCTACCACCTGCCAATCACGAACTAAGTAAATAAGTAAATAGGGCCACTCTGCAGTCGCCCCGCAACAGCATGATTCTGCGGGGTCCAAGGGGTTGAAGCAGGTGGTGAGAAAGCAAAACAACGCTACCTGCTTTAACCCTTTAAATTGCTGTGCTGCACAAGGTTGCAGGGCACTTGCAGAGTGGTCTCATTCAGTTGAATGGGTCATGCTTGGCAGGTACTACACCCACCAACCATGACAGGGCATATAACTCCTGCTGTGACATCGGCTTATGCGGCTCTTGCTTCCTACTACAGCTCCAACTGTACAAATAGTCCTTCTGCATTGCACTCTGTTTGATGCTCTGGAATGGTGGGTCAGCCCAAGCCCAGACCGTGATCTACTAATCACCTGTCTGAAATCTACTGGTAGATCGCGATCTACAGGTTGCTGACCCCCGGTCTAGGCCCTCTTTAAATAAAACCTACAAGGCCCAAGTACAGTATTTAAAAACAATTTTAAAACATTAGCCTATCCCTTAAGGTATTACTTTTAAATACAATTGAGTACAGTTGTATCTCGTTTAATCCTCGCAGAAGCTCAGACAGTCAACCACAGAAAAAGGATGTGAAGGAAAGACAGATACTGCTTAATTTTACAGAATGAAATGCCAGCAAACACTCTTCATTGTGGTTTATTTGGGTCTGTGACCTTATGAGTCCATGAGCAGTCGCATGCTTTGCACCCCCCATAGCTAGGCTGAATTTTAAATGCTAATAGATAATTAGTCTTATTGCTTTCTATAATTTCTCTTTAGCTGGAATAATTCTACTAGAAAGGTGAAAATGTAAAAAAATGTCTAGACCATAAAATTGTGAGTGTGTGTATGTGTCATCCTTAATATGATTTCAACACCCCCCCCCCCTTTAAAAATGTTTGCTAACCAAATTGCTGTTTAAAAAATTAAACATGAAACTGTGTTCTGAAAAAGAAGATGTAAATGTATAACTCTCCTGCCATCCGTGCTGTGAACACCCCTCTGTTGCTGAGTAACTGTCCCCTGAAGACTGCTGAGAAACTGACATTTCCGGGAGTGTTGACCTCCTGTGTCCCCTGCAAAGTTCATTGGTTCCTATTGCCAAGTTCCGTGTCATTACAGTGTCCTGTAGAGACATGGAGGTCAACAGGAGAAACCATTAAGTGTTGCAGGTGACATAGGAGATCAAGACTCCCAGAAGTGTGAGCTTTCCAGAAGACTTCTGGACATGATTCCACAGCAACGTAGCAATGTTCCACAGCACAAGCAGGAGGAAAAGTATTTACAGTTTTCTTCAGTAATTGCCAAAGGATAACATCAAACCATTTCTAAAAAAAAAAAAAGTAAGTGGTAAGGTAGTAAATAAAATCTGCAGGTGGATGAGAGTTTGCTACTAAAAAGGACATTTAGAGGTCCAGACTAATTAATATTCTTTAACCACTTCAGCTCCCCTTCATGACCAGGCCATTTTTTGCGATACAGCACTGCGTTATTTTAACTGACAATTGCGCGGCCGTGCAATGATATACCCAAATAAAATGTATGTCCTATTTTTCCCACAAATAGAGCTTTCTTTTGGTGGTATTTGATCACCTCTGCATTTTTTATTTTTTGCGCTATGAACAAAAAAAGACCCACAATTTTGAACAAAATACAATATTTTTTACTTTCTGCTAAAAAACATATGCAATAAAAAGTAGAAAAAAATCAATTTTTTCATAAATGTAGGCCAACATGTATTCTGCTACATATTTTTGGGAAAATAAAATCAAAATAAGCGTATATTGATTGGTATGCGCAAAAGTTATAACATCCACAAACTATGGGATATTTTTATTCATTTTTATTTATTTATTTTTTATAACTAGTAATCAGTGACTTATAGCAGGACTGCAATATTGCGGCGGACATTCAGACACTAACTGATGCTTTTGACACTTTTTTGGGACCAGTGACACTAATACAGTGATCAGTGCTACAAAATATGCACTGTCACTGTACTAATGACACTGGCTGGAAAGAGGTTAACATCAGGGACGATCAAAGGGTTAACAGAGTGCCTAGCTAGTGTTTTACTACAGTGTAAGAGGTACTTTTACTACAAGAAGACATGGATCCTAGACCCTGCTTTGCAGAGACTCAGGAGCCATGCCTTTGCTCCTGTCAGAATGGCGATCTGCCTTGTTTACATAGGCAGACTGCCCTTCTATGTCTCTGCAGGATGATCGGCAGTTACGAGTGGGCGCCGGCGGGCAACAAGTCTTGCTCACTCCCGCTGTGATTATGCAGAGCGGGAGCGAACCGCTAGCGGTGCACATTCGTGCCTGCTACCCGGATCATGTATATATACCTGCTGCGGGAAACAGCTGCTGCCCTGTTGCAGTAAAACTGCTATAGGGGGGTCAGCAAGTGGTTAACACCCAATTCCACTATCATTCTTCTTTTTATTGTCTATACATCTGGCATTAATTTATTTTTTTTACAAGCAGTCCTTACCAACCCCATGCTTCATTATTCCACTCCAATTCCTTCTCCAATGTCCAGCAATGACCTGGGTCTTGGTCTTTAAAATGTTGATGCATAAAATTATTACTTGTTAAAAAACAAAGTGTTAGAGACCAATAAGCTTCCTATAGACTCCTTTTGTTCTTGATATTGTACACTTATGTTGTGTCTTCATTGTTTTCAGCATAATCAAATGAAATAGCCAAACTGTATAAAACAGAATTTCAAAGGCCTTACACCAATCTTAGGGACAAAAGATCCTAGAACAATACTCTGACAATATGTTCCAAGGCAGAGTTGAGCAGAATCAAGCTTACAAATTTAGAGAGTTGCTGGCAGAATTCTAAAGATTTTTTATTTTTTTTAAACTGAAATATCCATGTAATGACAAATTAATCACAACAAAATGAACAGGTTAAGCATCTCAAGGTTAGAGCTTTCATGAAACAGAAGAGTTCAGTTCAAAGTAGTTTCCTTGAAAACTATATGTCCAAGATCTCTTTGGTTTTACATTCTCAACAAAGTGAAAATCCACATTACCTGCATTAGCTGCAAAACCTGCAGATAGTGGCTATCATAATCATAAACAACAGATATTTTTAAAGTGGAGCCACGCCCAAAAGAAGAAGTTCCGCTTTAAGGCCTGTTCCTCTCCGCTTAAGTGTTTGGAAGCGGAAGTTCTCCCCCTCACCATTTACAATGCACAGTGCCACTCACGCATGCGCAGTGGGTACCCGGCTGTGAAGTCACAAGCTGTCACAGCCAGGTGCCCATAGTTAAGATGCTGTCGCCGGGGACAGAGGACACAAGATGAAAGCAGCTGGGCAGAGCAAAGCGCTGGATCCTGGGACAGGTGAATGTCTGTTAATTAAAAGTCAGCAGCTACTGCTTTTGTGGCTGCTGACTTTTAATTTTTACACAGGAGATTGGAGCTCCTCTTTAAGGTGCATTTCTGAGGCAGATTACAACTTAAAGTGATTGTAAAGGCACAAGGTTTTTTTACCTTCATGCATTCTGTGCATGAAGGTTAAAAACCTTCTGTGTGCAGCAGCCCCCCTAATACTTACCTGAACCCCCTCTTGATCCATCCATGTCTAGGAGAGCCTTGCCTCTCTGGGGACTCGCACTCCTGATTGGCTTTTGACAGCGGCGGGAGCCATTGGCTCCTGCTGCATTCAATCACAGCCAGTGAGCCAATCAGGAGATGGAGGGGGTGGGGCCGAGCCGCAGCTCTGTGTCTGAATGGACACACAGAGCAGCAGCTCAGCTCGAGTGCCCCCATAGGAAGCTGTTTGCTGTGGGGGGCACTCGGCAGGAGGGAGGGACCAGGAGCCCTGACGTGGCACCTGAGAAGAGGTTGGGGATGCTCTGTGCAAAATTACTGCACAGAGCAGGTAAGTATGATATATTTGTTTTGTTTTTGTTTTTAAATAAAAAACAAGACTTTATTATCACTTTAAACACAGCTTATGGCTAAATGTTAGATTAACCCTTTCACTGTCAGAGCCATTTTATTTTCATTTTGTGCACACATGTTAAAAAATGCACAAAACTGATTCAGCAATTTTCTAGGAAATGTAAGTATTTTAGTCCATTTTTAATTTGTTTGTATTAGCACAATTTTTAACCTAGTTTAAAAGCCTGTTCATACAAGCCCACAATCATAGCACAAAACAATGCTGCCTGCACAGTGTTTACGGATTTAGAGCTGTGAAGCAGGGGGTAGCGTGATGTGAGTTTTATCACATCACACACCTCCCTTCTTTTTTACTTAACTTTATTTGAAGTGCACAAAGTGAAACTGCATTCATGCCACTGCACAGCAGTGTGGTATGCTGCGCCTACTGTGCGGTGACATGCAGGGCCATCCAGAGTAGTGCTCTTTTATGCACATATGTTCCATAATATCAAACGGCCCTGGAATGCAGTGACACTGCGTTCTGGTCTCAATATGACACACAGGAAAAATGCAGGTAACTGCATTTAGTGTGAATGGACCCTTATGGTAACATTTGATTTTAGCTGAGCTTTAAAAGCTGAAGTATATGTACAGTAGATCCACTTACTAAAATCTGATATAATCTTTCATCAATATGCAAAGCATGACCTTTTTTTTATACTGTAGGTTTGGATAGAGTAGGGAAAGGCAAATCCCTTCATTTTTTGCTATCTCTGTCCTGCTGGGGAGCTTTCCCTTCCTGTACTGGTAATGAAAAGGAGAATAGGAAGTGAGAAGCAATTTACTAAATGTGGGGGTAATTCTCATCTTAGAGTGTTGACACCAGAACATTTCTTCCAGCTAAATCATTTACTTTTCCTCTTGCTCTGGTGATGCATTTTGGACTTCCCCTCACTTTCTATAACCATGTTCATCAGGAAAAATAGAGGGATGAGACATGAATTTCAATAAAAACTGGATTGGCAGTCTAACCAAGCCTTTCTCATATTTGTTACCCTTTGTGACAAACAGCCCCTACCAGTTGTGGATGGATAAATGGGTGGCAGTGAAAAGGTCTGTACAGTATACAGAGGGTTAAGCACTGACCACACCTTGTTCCCCACCTAGGGTTAAAATTTGTCTTTTCCCTGGATAATTGTTTTTTGTTGGGAAATTATGCAAGGAGGCTGTGATGGGAAATGTCTGCAGGTCTGAAGCAGATCCATCATTGTGATCTCACAACTAGCCAAGAGGCTGAATACATTTTTCTGCAGGATTTTGTTTTGGACTGTGAATATTACCTCTGCAAGGGAACCTCTTATTTGGGTTGTGTTTTGTTGCAATACTGACCAATAAACACGGGCAGGAAGCCCTTAAACCCACTTGATGCTTTATTTACCTCTCTTCGAGCTCCCCATTTGAAAGTGAACCCCGCAAATGGTGAAGGATGCTGACAAGTAGTCTACTGATCCTTGCTTAAAATAAAAATAATAGTGTAGCGCTCAAAGGTGATAAAATAAATGCAATAAAAATTAAATAAACCACTGTGACAGTAGATATAGGAAAATGACATAGCATATCAGTCCATCTTGATTAAATATACCATGACAATGTGAATAACTATCAACACAAGTGTTAATTCTGAATAATAATAAATCTTGAAATAAGTGCTTGATCACGAAGTGCAGTCAAGAAAAGCAAGGTTGGCATGCTTACCAGATGGAGAGGACACATGTACCTTACAGCACGCAAGTCAGACAGGCATGGTGAGGACTTGACCTCAATGTTGTGATCTGTAAAATTCAGCAGTAGATGGAAAGTAGACCTCAAGGAGGGATGGTGGAAGATGGTACTTTGGACAAACGTACTCCAAAGCTTACAGCAAATGTTAAATCATTCCATAGGCATTGCACATGAAAAACAAATGGATCCACATAGCGTAATACCGTAAGATCTTTTATTCTAAAAAAGAGGGGTTCACACTTATAGAATTGCAGGTAAAAACAAGTTTGTTCTTTGGAAAGTAAAGAGTGATTGCCACGAATGCCACCCAACGCGTTTTGTCCTAAAGGACATCATCAGAACCTGGTCAAACTATCCATGCAGCCCAAAGTGCTCACAGGGCCTCAAATAGTGGAGAGAGTCACCATAGACCAGTTTTTGGGGGCACTACCTCTAGAGCTACAGTTGAGGGTGAGTCAAAATGATCCAAAGTTGAAGGATCAACTAGTCGAGCTGATGGAATGCTACTTTGCAAAAGACCTGTTTGCTTCCCTGGGTCTACAGTTTCAAGGTCCCTAACAGCCAAAAGGACACTTCCCAAAGCAACCAGTTTAAATCCAGTATTAATGTCAGTAAAGCCAAATATTGGAAGCATGGAGAGACTGGCAAGAGTGATCAGAGGGTCGCCTCCTGTTCAAAGGTCCCATCTAGTAAGCCTGTGCAGTGAGTGGGATCACATTGCTACCAGGTATTGCCTGAACCTCAAGCCTGTGGAGTGTGATGCAGTCCAACGCATGTCTTTGCTCACCTGGGTCTGGTCGCAGGTCTGGACGCGCCGAGCTCTGTGGTAAAGATCAGGGGAAAAAGTGTGCCTGACCTCCTAGATTCCAGAAGTCGGGTTATTCTAATTCATATCCGACTTGTGGACCCTGAACAATTGTAGATTGGTGTGGTAAATAGGGATGAGCCGAACAACCCCCCGGTTCAGTTCGCAGTAGAACATGCGAACAGGCAAAAAATTTGTGCGAGCATGCGAACACCATTAAAGTCTACGGGATGCAAACGTGAAAAATCAAAAGTGCTCATTTTAAAGGCTTATATGCAAGTTATTGCCATAAAAAGTGTTTGGGGACCCGGGTCCTGCCCCAGGGGACATGTATCAATGCAAAAAAAGTTTTAAAAACGTCATTTTTTTGGGGAGCAGAGATTTTAATAATGCTTAAGTGAAACAATAAAAATTAAATATTCCTTTAAATATCGTGCCTGGGGGTGTCCTTAGTATGCCTGTAAAGTAATGCATTTTTCCCATCTTTATAAAAGTGCCACAGCAAAATGACATTTCTAATAGAAAAAATGTCATTTAAAACTGTTTTCGGCTGTAATGTATTGTCGGATCCCGGCAATATAGATAAAAATACCAAAAAAAATGGCGTGGATGTCCCCCCAAAATCCCTACCAGGCCTTTCAGGCCATATAAAGGGGAACCTCACACCAAATTTTTTTTAAAAATGGCATGGGGGTTCCCCAGGCCCCCAGGTACTATATACTCTAAACAGCAGTATATATACTATACGGCCTGTCCTATATACTCTGCAGAAAATTGGGCCTTAGGTTTTGGTGGTACCAGAACACTGTAAGCCCTCACAGCTACTCTTGTTTGGCGCAGGGATGGGCCCTGCAGTGAAATATTATATCAATAATTGTAATTACATGCCCCTGTTAAACAGGGGCAGAAAAATTGGGCCTTGGAAGGTGGTGGTGGTGCCACAACACTGTAACCCCTCACAGATACTCTTGTTGGGCACAGAAATGGGCCCTGCTGTGAAATATTACATCAAAAATATAATTGCATGCTACTGTTAAACAGGGGCAGAAAAATTGGACCTTGGGTGGTGGTGGTGCCACAACACTGTAACCCCTCACAGATACTCGTGTTGGAAGCAGGAACGGGCCCTGCTGTGAAATATTATATCAAGAATTGTAATTACATGCCCCTGATAAACAGGGGCAGAAAAATTGGGCCTTTGGTTTTGGTGGTGCCAGAACACTGTAAGCAATCACAGTGACTCTTGTTGGGCACAGGAGTAAGCCCTGCTGTGAAATATATAAAACATTGTAATTACATGCCCCTGTTAAACAGGGGCAGAAAAATTGGGCCTTTGGTGGTGGTGGTGGTGCCCTAAACCAAAAATATTGCTGGAAGCTGGCATCATCAAGATTGAGGAGGAATAGGATAGTCATCATAGGCAGTCTTCAAGGGATCCCACATCCATAGCAAATTCAGTCAGTTACATCAGCAACAGGTGCTTGATAGCTGCTGATCTAAGACTGATTCATTTTTATGAATGTGAGCTTATCAACGGAGTCTGTGGACAGGTGCACTCTTTGATCCATTACAAACCCTCCAGCAGCACTGAATGTGCATTCAGAAAGTACGCTGGATGCAGGACAGGCCAGTAGCTCAATTGCATATTGAGCAAGTTCTGGCCAGTCGAGTCTCAAATGGTGACAGAATAGTGCATGCATGCTTGATCAGTAGCCACTGGCATGGTGAAAAGAAGCCAAGCTCCCCTGACCCTGTCCTGGTGCCATACTGGCACAGGTACTCATTGATGGCCCTCTGCTATGTGTGCAGCTGCTGCAGCATTGCCAATGTTGAGTTCCACCCGGTGGGCATGTCACAAATGAGGTGGTTAGTGGGCAAGTTGCATTCCCTTTGAATGTCAGCCAGCCAAGCCCCGGCATTGTATGATAGGCGGAAATGACCACCAAATTCAGGACATGTACCAAACATGGAACATGAGTCAAGTGTTCCTGTCAGAGAGTGGAGAGAAGGTTGGTGCCATTGTCGCATACAACCATTCCTGGCTGAAGCTGGCGTGGCATCAACCACCTTTGAGCCTGCCCCCACATAGCTGACAGAATCTCTAACCCAGTGTGGTTCCTGTCCCCTAGGCAGACCAACTCAAGCGCCGCATGGCATCTCTTAGCCTGATTGCTTCCATAGCCCCTTGAACGCTTACGGAGCACCGCTGGTTCAGAGGACAAATCTGCAGAAGAGGCCATAGAGGAAGACAAAGAGGAGGGGGTGAAGAAGAGACAGAATCACCACTAACATTTTGGAGGCTTGGTGGTGGAACAAGCTCCAACAACACAGAACCCTGTCCTGTGTCCTTCCCAGCTGCCAGCAGAGTTACCCAGTGTGCCGTGAAGGAAGGGTAACATCCCTGCCCATGCCTGCTGGACCATGAGTCAGCGGTAATATGAACCTTACTGCTGACCGCCCTATCCAACGAGGCCAAAACATTGCCTTCCATGTGCCAGTAGAGAGCCGTCTGTGAAAAGAAATGGCGTTTTTGAACCTGCCACTGAGGTACAGCACATTCCACAAATTCAAGCAAGGGGGCAGAGACCACCAGCTGAAAAGGCAGAAGTTGCAGTGCTAGCAATTAGACACTGAGCATGTGGATGGCTGGGACCAAATTTCTTTTTACGGTTCAGCCGTAGGGAAATTTCCTGCTAAAATCAATTGGTGGTGTACTGCAGATTGGCTGCAAGTACTTGGGTCACCTATTGCTATACCTTCATTCCTCTCAGTACAGGTTTTTGAGAGGACTGAAGGTATAGTAGGGTTGGAGATCCCATATGAGGAGCAAGGAGAAGTCCGCCTTTTTGTTTAATGTGGGTCTTTCAAGTGCTGTTGCCAATGCACTGCATGGCAGCTTGTCATATGTCTGGTCAAGCATGTGGTGCCCAAGCGGCTGCTGTTCTGGCCACGCTTGATCCGCTTCAGACATAGGTTGCAAACAGCAACGCTGCAATCTGCTGCACACATGTTGAAAAAGGCCCACACCAAGGAACTTTTAAAAGTCAGCGGGGAGTCAGCAGCGCCCTGCACCTGCGGAGCTCTGCGGTGTGATGCAATAGGGTGGCTGCCCCAAAGCTGCCCCAAAGCTGCCCCCTAGAGGACATCCTGCCTCATTGGAGTTGTGCCTCCTCCTCATCCTTACTTTCCTCCTCTCTTCTCTCAGGCACCCAAGTATAGTCAGTGACCTCATCATCCCTTCCCTCCTCATCACTGGAGCAAACTTGGCAGTATGCTGCATCTGGGGGAACATGACTGCCAGTTTCTTGTCCTTCTGTGGCACCCCCTCTCTCTAGACTCACGTTACTCCCTTCCTCAACCTGGAAACCAACATCTGAGCCTTCAAATCGCTGCTCACCCTCCAGTAGCATGTACCCGATACTGTGGTCGAATAATTCTGGGGCCCCCCCTCGTGCATGATGGTGGGGCTATGGAAGGGGTGACTGTGGACAAGGAACCGGTGGAATAGGCCGCTTTGGCAGCTGCGTTGGAAGGCACACTACTCTGAGCCTGGGTGACAGAGGATGAGGAGGATGAGGACGGCTTTGTTATCCACTCAACCAACTCTCCTGCATGTTGTGGCTCAATAACACGGCCAGCAGCAGAAAAAAAAGGACAAGCGTGTCCCACAGCCACCTGCAGAGGATGCACCATGTCCATGACCACCACTGTTGACTGTAGACACAGAGGCTGCTTGCCTCTTTTAGTGGCTTGTTAGCGTCTGCCTCTCCTTGGTGGCCTTCCGGATATGATGTATTTTTTGTTTTGCAACACCACATTAGATACTGTGTACACCACCTGAAGTGTATTAGAAACCGTACACACTGTATTCGATACTGTGTACACCACCAGAAAAGTAGTAGAAACTGTACACACTGTATTAGATACTGGCTACACCACCTGCACTGTATTAGAAACTGTACAACAGCTGCACTGTATTGTATACTGTGTACACCACCAGAAGTGTAGTAGAAACTGTAGACACTGTATTAGATACTGTGTACACCACCAGAAAAGTAGTAGAAACTGTACACACTGTATTAGATACTGTGTACACAACGCCTGTGCTGTATTAGAAACTGTACAATGGCTGCACTGTGTTGTAGACTGTGTACACACCAGAAATATAGTAGAAACTGTACACACTGGGGTTGATTTACTAAAGGCAAATCCACTCTGCACTACAAGTGCACTGCAAGTGCACTTGGAGGTGCAGTCGCTGTAAATCTGAGGGAAAGTTCTGAAATCCTGGGGAAACTCTGCTGATTTTATCATCCAGTCATGTACAAGCAAAAATGCTATTTTTTATTTCCCTTGCATGTCCCCTACAGATCTTCAGCACCTGTGCTTCCAAGTGCACTTGCAGTGCACTTGTAGTGCAAAGTGCATTTCCCTTTAGTAAATCAACCCCACTGTATTAGATACTGTGTACACCGCCTGCACTGTATTAGAAACTGTACAATGGCTGCACTGTATTGTGTACACCACCATAAGTGTAGTAGAAACTGTACACACTGTATTAGATACTGTGTACACCACCAGAAAAGTAGTAGAAGCTGTACACACTGTATTAGATACTGTGTACACCACCTGAAGTGTATTAGAAGCTCTATACACTGTATTAGATACTGTGTACACTGCCTGCACCCTATTAGAAACTGTATTACGGCTGCTCTTTATGGTATACTGCCTACACCACCAGAAGTGTAGTAGAAACTATACACATTATATTAGATACTGTGTACAACGCCTGAAGTGTATTAGAAACAGTACACCACGAATGCACTGTAGCTATAGGCTACACTGGATGTAGAGTATATATATATATATATATATATATATATAAATTAATATATATATCACGGACCTGGTAGAAGAGCCTGAATGGACGAGCAAGGCCTCCCTTACCACTCTGACTTAGGGCCCCTGATAGAGAAAACAGAAGGCACCAAAGTACAGAGTCGCACGAGTGCCAGAAGGTCCTTGGTGGAAGCAGGACGGCTGGTTCCGATCGTGCTGGAGAACATATAGGAAAGCTTCAGCAGAAGACCAGCAGGTGGCAGCAGGTGCAGATGACTGCAGCAAGTAGAGAAGTCAGGCAAGCAGGGTCATACACGGCAGGTCAAATCGGATACTGGGTGCAGGCAGGATCGAAGTCAGGAGTAAGCCGGGTCAAGCCAGATCAGTAGTGCAGGTGCCAGGGAGGAAGCCGTAGATTGGTCACTAGACAAGACAAGGTCGATACAGGCAGAGTTCAAGGGGAGGTTTAAAGACGAGCCAGGTAGACAACAGGAAGCAGGATACAGGTTCACAGGATACCGGATACTCAGGAGCTGTAGACAAAGCAGCACCGGACCAGGTACTGACTGGACTTAAATAGATTGCTTGGCGCCAACGTGGGTGCGCACTAGTGTGCGCGCTGGCGCACGCGGGTGCGCGCAAGTGCCAATCGTGCACGAGGATGCTGTTTGCCCTCCTGTTCATGCATGCGCACATCTATGTGCCAAAGCCCGGTTTCTGTGTGCAACAGGAATGTGCATTCTTCTGTGCCTTGGAAGTCCTTTGGGGTAACAAGGCTGTCTGCTGTTGGGTGCATCCTGACATTGCCCCCCTCCAACGGGCAGCCTCCAGATGCCCAACTGAGCTAGTCTCTCTGGATGGTTTTGACAGAACGCTTGGACAAGCCTTTTGGCATGAATGTTGCCCTCCGGTTCCCATGAATTTTCCTCAGGTCCGTACCCTTTCCATTTGACTAAGTACTGGACCTGATTCTGTCTCCTCCTGCATTCCATGATCGCCTCGACCTCGTACTCTTCTTCCCCGTTTACCATTACAGGTGCAGGAGGACTATTACTCCATTCGGGAAATGGATCCGGACCAGCAGGCTTCAGTAGAGCTATATGAAAAACTGGGTGAATTCTGAAGGAATCTGGAAGTGCCAACTCATAAGCCACGTTATTGATCCTTTTCTTCACCCTGAAGGGTCCCACAAACTTAGGGCCCAGTTTTTTAGATGGGCAGGCTAATTTCAGATTAGTCGTAGCTAACCAGACCTGATCACCAGGTTCCAAGATCCAATCTCCCCGCTTCTTCTTGTCAAAGGATCTTTTATAGTCCTCCTGGGCCTTGGTCATGGTCTTCTGTAACAAATGATTGTTGGAATTGAAAAAAATTATTGTGTCCTGAACTGCCGGAACAGGGCATTCTGGAGCAGAGGTAATCAAAAATGAAGGGTGGAACCCGTAGTTGGCGAAAAACTGGGATTTTCTGATGGCAGAATGTTCTGAATTGTTGTACGCAAACTCCGCCAGAGGTAATAACGCCACCCAGTCATCCTGCGAGAAGGAAGAAAAACAGCGTAAGTATTGTTCTAACATTTGGTTGGTCCTTTCAGTTTGACCATTGGTCTGTGGATGGTAGGCTGAGGAAAAGGGTACAGTTCGATTTTCAGGATTTTACACAAGGCTCTCCAGAATCTGGACGTGAACTGTACCCCGTGGTCCGACATGATATTGGTAGGGAGTCCATGCAGTCTCATGATCTCTTTAATGAAGATCTGCGCAGTCTCAGAAGCTGATGGGGTACCCTTCATGGGTAGGAAATGCGCCATCTTGGACAACCGATCAATAACTACAAAGATGGTAGCGTAACCTTCAGAAGGAGGAAGTTCGACAATAAAATCCATTGAAATAATTTGCCAGGGTCTTTCTGGAACTGGTAAGGGTCTCAACAACCCCCAGGATTTTGTCCTGCTATACTTATTTCTGGCACAGGTAGGGCAGGTTTCAATGTACTTCTTGCAATCTTCTTTTAAACATGGCCACCAAAAGGTACGCTGTAAGAGTTCAGTTGTCTTGTGGACTCCAAAGTGTCCTGCAAGGGCATGGTCATGGTAGAGACCCAAGGCTGAGACTCACAAACTTTCAGGCACAAAGATTTTATTGTTGTGCCAAAAAAAAAAACATCTTTAGCTTGTAGCATCATTCCTGGAGGGGGCCTGATATCTATAGAGGCTTGCCTAATCTGTGACAAGAAGTCTTCCTGTAACAAAAGGAAACTTCCGGGAGGAAGAATGGTGTCTGGAGGAGCAGGTTCTTCTGTCATGCCAAACATGCGGGACAAGGCATCTGGCTTAATGTCCTTAGATCCTGGCCTGTAGGTGATGTGAATCTCGTAAAGAAGAGGTTATGACTAAGGCCTTATAGGCTGAAACGCGTCAACTGTTCTTATTTGCGTTTGGTCTCTGTGGCTTGTCAATAAATATTATACTTCTTAAGAGCAATCACCGGAGTGCAGATCATCTTTTCCTCATTTACCTACTCAGCCAGCGACTGTGGATCGAGCACCTGGGATCTCTGCTTTATATGTGATGTATGGGTAGTAGCACTGACTTTTTTGTTTATAAAGAAGAGTGCCCACCTGGCCTGCCGGGGTTTCAACCGTTTTGCGACTCACAGATACTCTAAGTTCCGGTGGTCGGTATAGATCAGGATCAGATGGGCTGCTCCTTCCAGCAGGTATCTCCACTCTTCGAGAGCAGTTTGAATTGCCAGAAGCTCACGGTCTCCCACGTCATAGTTCTTTTCTGCTGGGGACAACTTGTGAGAAAAGAATGCAACAGGGTGCAGTAAGGACTTGGCCCCTTGTCATTGAGACAGGACTGCCCCTACTGCCGTCTCTGAGGCATCTACCTCTAGGACGAACGGCAGAGCAGGGTCTGGATGCCGTAATATAGGTGCAGCAGTGAAAAGTCCCTTCAAGGTCTCAAATGCGGTTTGCGCCTCGGAAGACCACTGGAATCGTTGGGCTTGTCTTGTCAGTTGAGTTATGGGAGAAATTATTGCAGAAAACCCCTTGATAAACTTCCGATAGAAGTTTGCGAATCCTATGAACCCCTTTCTTGTAAGTAGGAGCTGGCCAATCCAGGATGGCAGAGACCTTCTGGGGATCCATCTTAATGCCGCTTGTGGAGAGGGCAAGGCCCAGGAACTGGATACTTTGGCATTCAAACTCGCATTTTTCTACTTTTGCATACAGGCCATGCTGTCTGAGTCGTACCAGGACCTTTCTGGCGTGTTCTCGATGAGATTCTAGAGAAGAGGAAAAAATCAAGATATCATCTAAATACACAATAACAAACAGGTCTAAATAGTCATAGGTCTAAGACATCATTAATAAAGTGCTGGAATGTTGCTGGGGCGTTACAAAGCCCAAAGGGCATCACCAAATATTCAAAGTGCCCAAACCGGGTACGAAAAGCTGTCTTCCATTTGTCACCTTCACGAACACGTACCAAGTTATATGCCCCTCGTAAGTCTAGTTTCGTGAAGATGACAGCAGAATGGAGTCTCTGAAACAATTCTGGTACTAGAGGCAAGGGGTATCGATTTTTAATCATGATCTTATTTAGGTCCTGGTAATCCTCAGGCTGTCATCAATATAGTCTTTCAAGGGGGCAAGTTCAGGTTCAGTCAAGGGAAATATTCGCCCGAAAGGTATCTTGGCCCCAGGGAGGAGCTCGATGGGACAGTCGTATGGTCTATGTGGAGGGAGAGTCTCAGCTCCCTTCTTACTGAAGACATCAGCAAAGTCTCGGTAGGGTGCAGGAATAGAAGAACGAATTTCATCATCTGAGTCCATACACAGCAGAGGAGATGGATGACAGAATGGCTTGGAGAAGCAATATTGCTGGCAGTAGAGAGAGGAAAACTTGATCTTTCCAGTATCCCAATAGATGCAGGGATTATGCGCCTGGAGCCATGGCATACCCAAAATGATAGGGAACAGAGGTGAAGCTATGGCATCCAAGCGTAACAGTTCTCTGTGGTTGCTGGAAATGGTAGCAGGTAGCGAAACAGTCTCTTGGTTAACAGGACCGGATTTATTATGCGACCCATCTGCCAGGTGGCTAGAGAGTCCATGAGCTTTGGGTTGCAGGGGAATCTTATGTTGAAGAGCAAAAGTCAAATCAATGAAGCAACTGCAAGCCCCTGAATCCACAATAGCAGGTACTTGGATAACTCTCTCTGGAAGTTGTAGTGAAATCTGTACGGCCAGGTGAGAAGATTTGGGAGGCAGAGATGACTGGCTGGCAGGGACGAAAGTCAGGCCTCTTCGAATCTTGGCCGGAGAGGATCTTATGTAATGGCCATCCTTCCCACAGTACAGATACAAGTGATTCTGTTGACGGTACAGGCGTTCCCTTGGAGAGAGGGATGGATGGGACCTGCCGGGTTGAGTTGGGCGAGGTGGACCAGGTTCTTGTGGTATCAACCCTAAAGGCTGGAATCGTCCAGCTGACCTCTCGGCACTGCGTTCTCTCAAGCGTCTGTCAATTTGAATTGTCAGGTCAATGAGTGCTTCTAAGGACTCAGGTACTCCAACACGAGCCAGTTCATCCTTTAGGGGTTCAGATAATCCTAGTCGAAATTGGTAACGGAGAGCAGCACTATTCCATTCAGCATCCGCGCTCCAGCGTCTAAAGTCTGTTACATAGTCCTCAGCGGCTCGGTGGCCTTGCTGGAGCGCGTGCAGAGCAGACTCGGCCATGGCAGTTCGCAGAGGGTCCTCATAGAGTTGAGCCATGGTTGCAAAGAAAGAGGTCAGGCTTGACAGACTGGGGTTACCTTGTTCCAGTAGACGATGAGCCCAGGACTGAGGCTCACCCTGCAGGAGGGAGATCAAAAACCCCAATTTAGTGGCTTCTTGAGAGAAGGTCTGGGGTTGTAGCGAAAAGTAAAGGACACAGGCATTCTGAAAAATCCTGAACTTGCCACGATTGCCTGAAAACTTTTCTGGAATAGGAACCCGGGGGTTCAGGTGACTGCATTATTAAAGCACGTGTCAAAGAGAGTTCATGGATCCTTTCTTCAAGCTGACTGTAGCCTTCTTGCAGGCTCTTGACTGTTTGGGTAAATGCAGTGAGGTGATGACACAACTGTTCCACCGGGGAGGTTGCTCGTTCAGGCTTGGTCATGGCTGCTTTGTACCTGGTAGAAGAGCCTGAATGGACGAGCAAGGCCTCCCTTGCCACTCTGACTTAGGGCCCCTGATAGAGAAAACAGAAGGCATCAAAGTACAGAGTCGCACGAGTGCCAGAAAGTCCTTGGTGGAAGCAGGATGGCTGGTTCCGATCATGCTGGAGAAGACACAGGAAAGCTTCAGCAGAAGACCAGCAGGTGGCAGCAGGTGCAGATGACAGCAGCAAGTAGAGAAGTCAGGCAAGCAGGGTCCTACACGGCAGGTCAAATCGGATACTGGGTGCAGGCGGGATCGAAGTCAGGAGCAAGCCGGGTCAAGCCAGATCAGTAGTGCAGGTGCCAGGGAGACAGCCGTAGATTGGTCACTAGACAAGCTGAGGTCGGTACAGGCAGAGTTCAAGGGGAGGTTTAAAGACGAGCCAGGTAGACAACAGGAAGCAGGATACAGTTTCACGGGATACCGGATACTCAAGAGCTGTAGACAAAGCAGCACCGGACCAGGTACTGGCTGGACTTAAATAGATTGCTTGGCGCCAGCGTGGGTGTGCGCTAGTGCATGCACTGGTGCACGCAGGTGCGCGCAAGTGCCGATCGCGCACGAGGATGCGCAACGGCTGCTGTTTGCGCTCCTGTTTGCGCATGCGCCCATCTATGTGCCAAAGCCCAGTTTCCGTGTGCAACAGGAATGCGCATTCTTCTGTGCCTTGGAAATCCTCTTGGGTAACGAGGCTGTCTGCTGATGGGTGCATCCTGACAATATATTTATATATATTAATACACCACCTGAAGTGTATTAGAAACAGTACACCACAGAATGCACTGTAGATATAATAGAAACAAATTGTTACCCCAGCTCCACAGCCAATATAAAAGTCCACAAACTGTGATCCGGTGCTCTCTAGCCAGGACGTTCAGGCCCCACAGATACGATGCTTAAATCAGGAAGTCTGGCAACTCAGATGCTCTTGAATAAAAGTACTTTACTAGTTACATGGGTACATGGGTACAGGCTATATGTTGATGTGTTTATATATATATATATATATATATATATATATATATATACATGTACAAGACAATACATATATTTTATATATATATATATATATATATATATATATATATATATATATATATATATATATATATATATATATAAAAATTAGACTGACTGTATAATATATATATATATATATCAAATACACTGCCACTAACTGAATAACCTGCCTGCTTAATTTAACCCCTTGCCGACCGGCTCACGCCTATATAAGTCGGCAGAATGGCACGTACAGACATATTAACATACCTGTACGTTGCCCTTTAAGACATGCGCAATGTGGGCGCGCGCGCACACGCCGTGAGCCCCATGAGTATGATCGCAGGTCCCATGGACTTGATGTCCGCGGGGATACCTGTGATCGTCTCATGGAGAGGAAGAACGGGGAAATGCTGATGTAAACAAGCATTTCCCAAATTCTTTCTAGTGACAGGACACTGATCACAGCTCCCTGTTGTCAGGAGCGGTGATCAGTTTCATGACACACGTAGCCCATCCTCCCCACAGTTAGAACACATCCCCAGGACACACTTAACCCCTGAAGCGCCCCCTACTGGTTAACCCCTTCACTGCCAGTCACATTTAAGCAGTAATCAGTGCATTTTTAATCGCACTGATCGCTGTATAAATGTGAATGGTCCCAATATAGCGCCAAAAGTGTCCGATCTGTCCTCCATAATGTCGCAGTCACAATAAAAATTGCAGATCGCCATCATTACTAGTAAAAAAAAAAATTATTAATAAAAATGCCATAAAACTATCCCCTATTTTGTAGACGCTATAACTTTTGCGCAAACCAATCAATAAACGCTTATTGCGATTTTTTTAACCAAAAATATGTAGAAGAATACGTATCGGCCTAAACTGTGGGAAAAAAATGTTTTTTTATATATTTTTGGGGGATATTTATTATAGCAAAAAGTAAAAAATATTGTTTTTTTTTTCAAAATTGTCGTTCTTTTTTTGTTTATAGCGCAAAATATAAAAAACGCAGAGGTGATCAAATACCACCAAAAGAAAGCTCTATTTGTGGGAAAAAAAGGACATCAATTTTGTTTGGGAGCCACGTTGCACGACCACGCAATTGTCAGTTAAAGTGACACAGTGCCAAATCGCAAAAAACGCTGTGGTCTTTGGCCAGCCAAATGGTCCGGGGCTGAAGTGGTTAACTCAAGCTATCTCTCTGTCCACACCAACAACACTACACACGGCTGCCATGTAAACAGCCTTATATAGTGTGGGGCGTGGACTTAGTCTTCCTGAGATATGATTGGCCAAAGGCACCCTGCCTTTGGCCAATTATGGCTCTCTAAGCAAAGCGTGCTGTGATTGGCCAAAGCATGCAGTCAGGTGCATGCTTTGGCCAAACATCAAACAGCAATGCACTGCGATCTCGCAGTGCATTATGGGGCGTTCCAGAGTGCTCAGATTTCCTGCGAACGCCCCATAATGTATGCTGTTCTGTGAACAGGCGAACACTCGATATTCGAGTCGAAATTATGTTCGACCTGAACATCGAGCTCATCACTAGTGGTTAATGTGCATGGTGGCTGAAAGAATTACCCCACAGAGCTGTTGACCATTGAAACCAGTTCAGAACCTGCTTGCCATGAAGTGGCTGTGTCCCCAATCCTGTGGCACCATGAAATGCTGGGGAGAGATATTCCGGGAACATTGAAGTGGGAAGGAAAAGAGTCCTGAGCTTGGACTTTCTTGGGGGATTGCAGGGTGGACACTCAACTTCTTTAAACAAAAAGTTGATGATGTTGAAGGGGTGACCCTTGGTGAAAATGTCTCTCTTCCCCTAGCAGTCTTTGCAGGTGAACTGGAGGTGGCCCCAGATACCCTTGAGATGCCTGATGTACTAAAGCTAGGTTTTCGGAAACACCCAATTCTGTGACCCCCACTCTTGCAAAAGCCTGGGAAAATGTAAAGGTAAACAATGGGAGCTCAGTAGCTCTGGGACTTGAGAATGTGTTACCTTATAATGCAGTTTACCATGACCTGTTGTATCAGGTTGATAAAATTAAGGGTGAGACTGTGGAACTTCTGGTGTTGGCCCTTATAGGAGGACAGCGTTGAGCCCATACACATACCCTGGGGGTCACCTGGCATGTGAAAAGACCAACAAACTTTGTAATGACTTCCAGGAACTGAATGAAGTGTCAAAGTTTCACACCCCATGCCCCAGTTTATGAACTAGTTGATATAAAATAAAAGAGTGGGTGTGAAAAGCTTTGCACTAGTGGCTAGGGAAAAAGTTTTTATTGGTGCTCATGGAAAAACTTAGATGCACACACAGCCTTGACTATGTACAGGACCAGGAGCTGCACTATGCTCATATGAAGATCTTTGGACATGGCCATGCACTCAATCTTCCTGACAGCAGGACAGATCAGTAGAGATGTGATCCCTCTTAGAGTGTGAGGTTATTGTCACAGGTAAATATTATGATTGGTGGTGAGCAGTAGGGATGAGCTTCGAGTTCGAGTCAAACCCATGTTCGACTCAAACATCGCATGTTCGACCGTTTTTCGAATTGCAAACGATATGGGCCGTTTGTGCCAAATTCGAGTGGCGCATCATGGCCCATAATTCACTACGGCATCGCAGTGCATTGCTGGCTGATGATTGGCCAAGCATGCACTATGACCCGCATGCTTGACCAATCACAGCGCCGTATGTACAGAGAGCCGTAATTGGCCAAAGCCAGGGGGTCAGGGGGTTTAGTACACGCCCCACACTATAAAAGGCCGCCTGCACGTCGGCCCTGTGCAGTGTTTTCCGGTGTTGAGAGAGAAATAGAGAGAGAGAGAGACAGTGTCATTTGATTTAAGTTAGATAGAGTAGGCAGGCGAGTCAGTTAGCTGCACTTACAGTGTATTGGGTATATATATGCATCCTAAGTGTTGTGTATATATATATATATATATATATATATATATATATACGCTGTATTCAGTTTAGCTAGATCTGTTCCTGTTATTCTCTTCCTACTGACAGGCAGGCAGGTGTTTTTACAGTATTTACAGCTACCTGAAGAAAATTGCTGGTGTTCTTCTGATCCTATTAGTACCGCAGGCAGCTGCAGTATTTACAAGTTAGTGTAGTGCGTCCTCTGCACAGTGTGTACCTAAAGCTACCTGAAGAAAATTGGTGGTGTTCTTCTGATCCTATCAGTACCGCAGGCAGCTGCAGTATTTACAAGTTAGTGTAGTGCGTCCTCTGCACAGTGTGCACCTAAAGCTACCTGAAGAAAATTGGTGGTGTTCTTCTGATCCTATCAGTACCACAGGCAGGCAGCTGCAGTATTTACAGTTAGTGTACTGTGTCCTCTGCACAGTGTGCACCTAAAGCTACCTGAAGACAATTGCTGTTGTTCTGATCCTATTAATACCACAGGCAGGCAGCTACAGTATTTACAGTTAGTGTACTGTGTCCTCTGCAAAGTATGCACCTAAAGCTACCTGAAGAAAATTGGTGGTGTTCTTTTGATCCTATTAGTACCACAGGCAGGCAGCTGCAGTATTTACAGTTAGTGTACTGTGTCCTCTGCACAGTGTACACCTAAAGCTACCTGAAGACAATTGCTGTTGTTCTGATCCTATTAATACCACAGGCAGGCAGCTACAGTATTTACAGTTAGTGTACTGTGTCCTCTGCACAGTGTGCACCTAAAGCTAACTGAAGAAAATTGGTGGTGTTCTTCTGATCCTATTAGTACCACAGGCAGGCAGCTGCAGTATTTACAGTTATAGGGCGTACACACGGTCGGACTTTGTTCGGACATTCCGACAACAAAATCCTAGGATTTTTTCCGACGGATGTTGGCTCAAACTTGTTTTGCCTACACACGGTCGCACAAAGTTGTCGGAATTTCCGATCTACAACCACGCGGTCACGTACACCACGTACGACGAGACTAGAAAAGGCTGGTTCAGAACCAAGCGTGGCACCCTTTGGGCTCCTTTTGCTAATCTCGTGTTAGTAAAAGTTTGGTGAGAGACGATTCGCGCTTTTTCAGACTCGTGGCTTTCAGATCGTTTTCTGCCGTTCAGTTTGAGCTTGTGGGTTTGTATCTGCTCTTCAGTGTGTGCAGTCAGTTCGTATCGGAGTTTTCTGTGTGATCTTGCCTGCTCGTTGCTGTTTTTCAGGTCGCTCTTCACAGGCCTTGCTGTTCTTCAGTGCGTTCTGTTACTTCGTTCTGAGCAGCCGACCGTTTTCTAGCCATGTTTCGTATGCGTACTCCTCGTAGAGTTCGTGCTGTGCGGGGGCTTGGTGTTGGGGTCCTGACCTTGACACAAGTCCAGTCCATGAACAGGTTGGGGAGGAGTTCATGGACCAAGAATTGGTTGCTTCAGCGTGACCAGTTCTGTCATATGCCTTTGCTCCGTGAGATCCGTGAGAATAATCCTAATGATTTCAGGAACTTTCTCAGGATGACGGACCCCGTGTTTCACAGTTTGTTGGCTTCGCTGACCCCCTATATCAGCAGGCAGGATACCTGCATGAGGCAAGCCATCACTCCGGAGCAGAGGTTGGTCGCTACCTTGCGGTATTTGGCCACAGGGAGAAGCCTGCAGGACCTCAAGTTCTCGACAGGCATCTCCCCCCAGGCTCTTCTTTGTGGACATTTACTGCTTGTGTTTGTTTGAGCTGACCCTGACAGAAATGTGTGGAGTGCAGAAAATGTCGTGATTGTGTAACCTTATACAAAGCACTGTTGGCTGTTATTTACTAAATGCAAAGACACTTTTCACTACAAGTGCACTTGCAACTGCACTGAAACTGCACTTGTAGTGCAAAGTGGATTTGCCCTTAGGAAATTACCCCCATTTTCTCATAAAACAACAATTACATCACCCCAAAAGTGTTGTAGTGTTGAGACAATAATCCACACATTCTTGATGAACAATCTTTTTAATACCTGCACAATCACATGTGCATTTACCAAAGGTTTTTCTGACAAACCAACATGTTTGTTGTATGCCAATTTTTGTGGTGTCATTATCCAAAATCAAAATGTGCATTTTATAGAAAACAGGCCTGTGTAAAACCAACAAGAAAGACACAAATCTGGATCTTACAAAGTTCACATTTGGTAGAACTTGAAGGCAATATCAGACATGAGTATTTAGGAACTGTGTTTGATATTGCGTTCAGATGGGGGGAAATCACCCCAGGAAAAGCCAAATTTGGAAG
The DNA here is from genome assembly GCF_042186555.1 of Aquarana catesbeiana. Classification (NCBI taxonomy): domain Eukaryota; kingdom Metazoa; phylum Chordata; class Amphibia; order Anura; family Ranidae; genus Aquarana; species Aquarana catesbeiana. The sequence goes on from NC_133324.1 coordinate 791,282,241, forward strand.
ATGCACATAAATTTCACAATGTCAACATGTGCTAGCTGCCATCAGGGGGGATCAAGGGACGTGTTTTGGGAGAGCAAGCCCTTCCTCACTGCTACTTTATTATTGAGGAAGGGGTTGCACCCCCAAAACGCGTCCATTGATCTCCCGTGATGGCAGATAGCACATGTTGACACACTGTGTGCATCCTCCAAATTTGGCTTTGGGAAAAATCACAAAAACATTTAGCACATTGTAGCACACAAAAGAAGAAAGTGATTTGGAGGGGTTTTAAACTCGCCCCAAAACATCAATGATGTTTTTATATTTTGGAATAACATCATTGATGTTTTGCTTGATGTTTTCCAATTGTAAATTACACCCCATGATCTCCCCGATCAGGATCTGGGCACTTTCGGATGTGAAAGGATCTTCATCCACAACCTCACGATCACCTAAAAAGAGAGGAAACCCAAAATAAATTAGGTCTAAAAAATATGCCGCCATCCATCTCTTATCTGAGCCTGTGGTCGCAGACACTCACCTGTTGTGGTGACTAGTTCCACCACGTCTTCTTCCTCCTGCTCATCTTGTGTTGGGGGGATTTCCCCTTCTTCCAGAGGGGGGGGCTCTGGTCTCCTCGGATGAGGGGTGTCCTCCGAGTCTTTTCTCCCCTATGTAAAACAAAAATGGTATAATTAGCACACAGATATTTAATGCCAGAACTATAAAGATGAAACATTGCTTGGAAGTGGGGTACAATTGTCTATTTTAGCCGAGTTCCAAGATGTAGCTTTTTTAGTGTCCTTTGTCAAGCTGCAATACTTTACCTGTTTGGTACAAGCTTCACAGATGTAGCCCCCCTATAGTATACACTGGAGCACCTGTGTGCCCCCCCCTAATAAAAATGGTGTTCTGGGGTCCCACACTAGTGCTCCAGTGTCCAGATGTGAAAACAGCTGCTGAGTGTCCTCTCCTTACACACAATCTAGTTTGCATTTCATTCTAGTAACAAACCCATCTACACAACCCAATTCTTTAAAGACAAGTATAGGGCGTCAAAATGGTGGCCAAATGCATATGGCCTAAACAATGGTATTTTATCGTCCGAAATAAAAATGTGTGATCCGAACGAATAATGTGCCCATGAACATGAAAGTTGACATTTTAAACTGTACAACAGTTCCTAAAAGCACATGGAGCAGCACGAACGTAATAAACACAAAAAAAATAGGAACACAGCACAACTACTTACTTTTTTGCAGCACTCTCCGGATCTTTCTGTACTGCTCATGTTCTCGTAATTTCAGGTCCGACCACCGCTTCCTGAGCTGATCTTTCGATCGTCGTACCCCGAATTTCCGGTGCAGACTCCTGACCACTTTCGCCATGATCTTGGCCTTTCGGATATTGTGGTTGGGGTAAGGCCCATACTTTCCATCATAGTCGGCCTTCTTCAGGATGTCCACCATATCCAACATCTCCCCAAAGGACATATTTGAGTCCTTTAATCTCCTTCTGGATCGGGACATTTCAGGCTCCGGCCTTTCCTCCTCCTCCTCCTCCTCGTTGCTGTAATTAGCACGATCCTGCTGTCTATCCGCCATGTGCTCTTCCTCCACTGCGCCAAACGAAAAGGGTAATAGAATAGAAAGAACGTCAGGGGCGGGCGGAGTTATACGCATGCGCAGTGTGTATAAATCGTAATGCGCGCGTCTTACGTACGATCTGTAAGCGGAGGAAGGAGCATCGGAGACGCCGATCGTGCTAACAAAGGTAGGATCTAAACTTGGGCCTATACTGCTTCGAAATGGAAGCCTATATTGTAACAAGATTAGGGGAGTTTGGCCTGACATTAGAGTTTGTCTTGTGTTGTGTCTTGCAGAGAAAATGGATGGGTTCAACGACCACAATTTCCTGCCCCTGTTCATTGACAAGTACAGGGAGCTGCCCTGTCTGTGGCAAGTGAGACACCCCCACTATAACCACAAACAGAAGAGGCAGGCAGCGCTGGAGAAACTGCTGGAGTTGGTGAAGCCGGTGGTCCCCACAGCAACCATCCCTTATTTAAAAGCAAAAATTGGTGGCCTGAGGAGCACATATCTTAGGGAGCGCAAGAAGGTCACAGATTCCCAGAGGTCCGGAGCTGCAGCAGATGACGTTTATGTCCCCTGCGATTTCTGTCAGACCACACTGAAGTCAGGGAATCCCTCTCCACTCTTCCTTCCACGCTTCCTTCCATACCAGCTAAGGCTTCCGATGTCCACCCTGGGCCTTCCAGCCAGGAAGAAGTGGAGGAGCCCAGCTGGAGTCAGGTATAGCATTCTTCTCCAGATTTCTGGGCAATAAATAAATGATGTTTACTAGATGTTATTATTGATCATTAATTGCTGATTAAAAAAAGTGTTTTACATATCAATAGACAGTAGTGGGCATCCAAAATTGGGACAAGAATGCAAAATGCTGGGCTCAGAATGATAGTCTGTTATATTTGTTAACATTCAATTTGCAGCAGTCAGGAGGTGAAAATTGTGTGTGATTGATTGAAAAAATACTAAAACTAATGTCCCTTTTTCATACACAGGAAGACCTCAGCCAGGAGGAGGCTGTGGAATGTGGCAGCCAGGAGGAGGCGGGGATTAGTGTCAGCCAGGAGGAGGCGGGGATTAGTGTCAGCCAGGAGGAGGCGGGGCTAAGTGTCAGCCAAGAGAAGCCTGGGACAAGTCGCAGCCTGACTGAGTCTCAGGTTCCTCCCCTCCGCCTGCCACATAAACGAGCCAGGAAGATGACTCCCAGTCCTGTGCAGGATTCAGCATACAGGCTGATCCAGGAGGTTTCGGCGTCCCTCAGAGCCTTCCCCAGTCCTGAAGAGGCCTTTGCCTGCATGGCTGCCACCAAATTGCAGGGCATGCAGGAGGGCCAACGCAAGATCTCTGAGGACCTGATTTATAAAGTCCTACGTAAGGGGGAGAGTGGGGAACTGACACACAAGACGGATGTCATTGAGATCGACGATCCTCCTCCTCCTCCTCCTCCTGCTGCCACAACTCCACCACCACAGCCAAAGGCTGGAAGGAAGCGTGGAAGGAAGACCAAAGAGTGATGACCCTGGGTTCAGTCTGGTCTGACAGAAGATGCAGTCTCTCGTATGACCACAGCCTGGGGACATAGATGTCATCTGCTGCTTTCCGGATCTCTGGGACTTTTGGACCAGACTGCCCTCCCTTAGATAAGGACTCCTCAGGCCACCAATTTTGCTTTTAAATAATTGATGTCTGCCCTGGGGGTCCAAGGCTTCACCCACTTCTGCAGTTTCTCCAGCGTTGCCTCCCTCTTTGTTTAAAGTTGTGACCCCTTAATAAAAATTTTTTCGGTAAATTCTACTCTCCTGTGTGTGTTTTCATCCAAAAAGGACAGTTTGTTGGTGACGATTCAGGTACATTTCTAAAGTACAATGTGAAATTAACAAGAGACAACAACACCAAACAATCTCCTACAGATTAAATAGAACAACATATCAATGCATTTCTGGCTGGACCCTCTGATTATCAGGTACACACTCCCTCTCATTACTCTTGACTTTCAAACCGAGTTTCACCTTCCCTTCATCACTTTCATGACTTTCCAATTTTCCCTCTCCTCCTTCCCACTCCCGCCCCTTTTTGTTCCTCACATATTGCTCCTCTTGCATCACCCTGCCTATTCTACCCTCTCTCTCTTCCCCCTTTTATTCTCTTATTCCCTCCACCCCTTTCATGTTCTCACACCTTTTTGCCATTCACACTAATCTTTATCCACCCCCCTTATTCCTTCCCTTGCTCTACATCTCTCTCTCTCTCCACCCATTTCTTTTCACTTTTGCCTCACATCCACTTCACAGCCACTTCATTTTCTTTTCCTTTACAGAATTGGTCTTTTTGGTTCACCACCATCTACAATGACACTCCTGCGGGACGTCGTCCATTCCTGTGTCTTGCCCGTTGCGACATGTCCCCTCAGCTCCCGTGCATGGCATATTTGGCCTGGCCTGTGCGTTTCGTAGCCGCACCGCCACTGTGTGGACCATACATGTAAGTGCACAGGCAGTTCGGGCCCATCAATTAGGACCCTCCCTGCCTGTTCTGAGCTTTTTCTCTCCTATTTTCCCCTTCTCCTTTTCTTCCCTTTTCTTTTTTTTATTTCACTCATACTTTCAATTAAATATTTTTCCTTCAATTTTTAGATTATCACTATGGTTCCTTGCTCCTGATGATAGGTTAAATACCTTGAAACGCGTAGAGCCAACAAACAACCTAGTGTACACATTGATGCATCTGACCAGGCCGTTCCATAATAATTTGTTTTTTGCCCCCCACGATTTAAAACTCCCTTTTTTTTGTTCTCCAATTTTTCCATTCAATCATGTAACCATGCTCTAAATGTTTTTATATTATGTATTATGTATTGATTCCTTGTTGGAACATGTATGTATGTATATCTCTTTTCTGGTTTCAATGAATTGTAGTAGTTGTACGAATGGTTTTATATATAGCATCATGCATTGAATTATTCGAATACAGAAACTCTATAACCATTTGATTCTAATAAAAGCTATTAATTTTATTCCCGCTCCCGAGTGTCTACATAAAAAGTCCCGCTACCTCTTTATTTTTTTATCATTTTTCAACATATCAATGGTGTTGTGGGAACTTGTCACAAAAAACACACAAACATTTTCGGGAGTACAAATCAAAATCACCAAAAAACAAAATTAAAAAAGAGAAACACAAAAAAAGAATCTACATTAAAGTCAAAAAAAAAAAAAAAAAATATGTTGTCAGATGTGAGAAATCAAAATATATTGAGGGAATCCCAATAAATAGTAACGAAAGAAGTTTGTGAGAAGTGTGTGTGAATATGAGCAACAAAACTACTTAATTCTTGTCACATTATAAAGAAGAAGAGAGTGCGCTGTATTAAACCATTTTGAACATTGCAGCGTGACGAAAGTGCTGTATCCATTGCGAACACTAAGTTTACCAGAACGAGCTGTCCCGTGCCGTGAATTTCTTCTGAGCATGCGTGGCACTTTGTGCGTCGGAACAGGCCACACACGGTCGGAATTGACGCGATCGGATTTTGTTGTCGGAAAATTTTATCTCCTGCTGTCCAACTTTGTGTGTCGGAAAATCCGATGGAAAATGTCCGATGGAGCCCACACACGGTCGGAATTTCCGACAACACGCTCTGATCGGACATTGTCCATCGGAAAATCCGACCGGTGCATAAGTGTACTGCGTCCTCTGCACAGTGTGCACCTAAAGCTACCTGAAGACAATTGCTGTTGTTCTGATCCTATTAATACCACAGGCAGGCAGCTGCAGTATTTACAGTTAGTGTACTGTGTCCTCTTCACAGTGTGCACCTAAAGCTACCTGAAGACAATTGCAGGTGTTTTTCCATACTAATAATACTACAGGCAGGCAGTTGATTCTGCTAGCTGCAGTATCAGTATATATACATCCCAGCTTTGTGTAGCTACATCTCACTGCAGGCCATTAGTATGTCTGGAAGGCCAATAAGGAGAGGCAGACAGTCACAAGTCAATAAAAGAGGGCAAGAAGGCTCTGTGTCTAGAGGCAACAGTGCTGGTCGTGGAGACGGTGCATCCTCATCAGCACGTGGCCGTGGGACACGCTTGTCCTTTTTTTCGGCAGCTGGCCATGTTGAGCCGCAACATGCGGAAGACTTGGTAGAGTGGATGACCAAGCCATCCTCATCCTCCTCATCCTTTCTCACCCAAGCTCAGGGTACTTTGGCGAAGCAGCTGTCAACGCGGCCTCTTCCCTCGGCTCAGTGGCATCAGTCACTCATTCCCTAGCCCCACCATGTCCTCCTGAGGAGTCCCCCGAACTGTTTGACCACAGTGTTGGGTACATGCTCCAGGAGGATGCCCAGCATTTTGAAGGCTCCGATGATGCTACCCAGCTAGAGGAGGGCAGTAACGTGAGCCCAGACAGAGGGGGTGCCCAAGAAGGACAGCAATCTGGCAGTCATGTTCCCCTAGCTGCAACATACTGCCAGCTTTGCTCCAGTGATGAGGAGGGAGGGGATGATGAGGTTACTGACTCCACGTGGGTGCCTGATAGGAGAGTGGAGGATGAGGAGGAGGAGGAGGAGGCACATCTCCAATGAGGCAGGATGCCCTCCAGGGGCCAGCTTAAGGGCAGCAATCCGATTGCATCACACCGCAGAGCTCCGCATGTGCAGGGCGCTGCTGTCTCTGCACGTTATTCTAAAATTTCTTTGGTGTGGGCCTTTTTTGAGACGAGTGCAACAGATCCCACCGCTGCTATTTGCAACATATGTCTCAAGCGTATCTCGCGTGGCCAAAACATCACCCGCTTGGGCACCACATGCTTGACCAGACATAAGTCGACCTGCCATGCAGTTCGTTGGCAAGCGTACCTAAAAGACCACACCAAAGAATAAAGCGGACCTCTCCTTGCTCCTCATCAGCTGGGATCTCCAACCCCACTATACCTTCAGTCCTCTCTGAAACCTGCACTGAGAGGAATGAAGGTGTAGAATTAGGTGTGTAGGTGTGTCACAGCCAAGTACTTGCGGGCAATCTGCTATCGGTACACCAATGTCAGATTGTACCAGGCAAATTTTCCTGCCCCAGCTGCTGCACCGCCAAAAGAAGTTCGCTCTCAGCCATCCACATGCCCAGCGGTTGAATGCTAGCTTTGCTAAATTGCTAGCACTTCAACTGCTGCCTTTTCAGTTGGTAGACTCTGCCCCCTTCCATGAGTTTGTGGAATGTGCGGTTTCTCAGTGGCAGGTTCCCAAATGCCACTTTTTCTCATGGAAGGCGATTCCGGCTCTCTACCTGCATGTGGAAGGCAATGTCTTGGCCTCGCTGGACAGGGCGGTCAGCGGTAAGGTGCATATTACCACTGACTCATGGTCCAGCAGATATGGACAGGGGCGTTAACTATCTTTCACCGTGCACTGAGTGACTCTTCTGGCAGCTGGGAAGGATGCAGGACAGGGTGCGGTAGTGTTGGAGGTTGTTCTGCCACCACGCCACCAAAATTCTGAAAAGTGGTGATTCTGCCACACCTCCCTCCTCCACCCCTCCTCTTCTTCTTCCTCCATGGCCTCTTCCTGTGCTGATTTGTCCTTGGAACCAGCGGTGCTCCGTAGGCGTTCAAGGGGCTACGCAAGCACGCAGGCAAAAAGATGCCATGCGGTGCTTGAGCTGGCGTGCTTGGGGCACAGGAGCCACACTGGGGCAGAGATTCTGTCAGCTCTGCAGGGGCAGGTTCAGAGGTGGTTGATGCCACGCCAGCTTAAGGCAGGTATGGTGGTTTCGACAATGGCACCAACCTCCTCTCCGCCCTCCGACAGGGACAACTGACCCATGTGCCCTGTTTGGCTCATGTCCTTAACTTGGTGGTGCAGCGGTTCTTGGGCAAGTACTCAGGCTTACAGGATGTCCTGAGGCAGGCCAGGAAAGTCTGTTCGCATTTCCGCAGGTCATATAATGCCAGTGCTTGGCTGGTTGACCTCCAAAAGGAATTTAATCTGCTCAAGAACCGCCTAATCTGTGACATGCTCACCAGGTGGAACTCAACGTGGCCATGCTGCAGTGGCTGCACATGCAGCAGAGGGCCATCAATGAGTACCTATGCGACTATGGCACCAGGACAGGGTCAGGGGAGCTTGTTTTTTTTCCCCACGCCAGTGGGCTATGATCAAGGATGCATGCACTGTCCTGTCACCATTTGAGGAGGCCACGAGGATGGTGAGCAGTGACAGTGCATGCATCAGTGACACTGTCCCTCTTGTCCACCTGTTGGAGCACACACTCCGTGGAATAATGGACAGGGCACTTGAGGCAAAACAGAGGGAGGAAGAGGAGCACTTCCTTACCTCTAAAGGCCCCCTTTAGCCAGACAGTGTTCCTGCGTGCCTGTCGATCACACAGGAAGAGGAGGAGGAAGAGGATTGTGTCAGCATGAAGGTGGAGCCTGGCACTCAGCATCAGCAGCAGTCTTCAAGGCATCATTTACAGTTTGAAGAAACCCATGGACTTGTACGTGGCTGGGAGGAGGTGGTTGCGGATCATGTCGTCCTTAGTGACCCAGAGGACTCTGGACCGAATACCTCAGCAAACCTATGCTGCATGGCCTCCCTGATCCTGCAAAGCCTGCGGAAGGATCCTCATATTCCTGGTATCAAGGGGAGGGATGATTACTGGCTGGCAACCCTCCTTGATCCACGTTACAAGGGTAAGGTTGCGGACCTTATCATGCCATCGCAGAGGGAGCAGAAGATGAAACATCTTCGGGAGGCCTTGCAGAAAGGTTTGTGCAATGCTTTTCCAGAGCCTGGGAGGTTACAATTTACTGGTCCTCCTGGACAACGTGTTGCTGAGGCTTTGGTCAGTCACAGAAGAAGCGGTGGAGAAGGTGGCCGTCTGACCAATGCGTTCAGACAATTTTTTAGTCCGCAGCCCCAAGGTCTGATTGTTTCCTGCAACCATCGCCAGCATCTGATTCACATGGTGCAGGATTACCTAGGAGCAAGATTAGACTTGGACACCTTTCCCACCGAAAATCCTCTGGGTTACTGGGTCTTGAGGATGGATCACTGGCCAGAGCTTGCACAGTATGCAATTGAGCAACTGGCCTGTCCTGCATCCAGCATTCTTTTGGAACACACATTCAGTGCTGCTGGAGGCTTTGTAACCGATCACAGGGTGCGCCTGTTCACCGAATCGGTCGATCGGCTGACCTTCATAAAAATGAATCAGTCTTAGATCACCAGCTACCAAGTACCTAATGCTGATGTAACTGATTGATTTTTTTTTTAATGTGAGATCCCTTCAAGACTGCCTATGCTGATGCTGAGTGACTATCCTGTTATGCTGAGTCACAATCCTCTTCCTCCTCAATTTTCATGCTGATAGCTTGTAATGCCCCGTACACACGGTCGGATTTTCCGATGGAAAATGTCCGATCGGAGCGTGTTGTCGGAAATTCCGACCGTGTGTGGGCTCCATCGGACATTTTCCATCGGATTTTCCGACACACAAAGTTGGAGAGCAGGAGATAAAATTTTCCGACAACAAAATCCGTTGTCGGAAATTCCGATCGTGTGTACACAAATCCGACGGACAAAGTGCCACGCATGCTCAGAATAAATAAAGAGATGAAAGCTATTGGCCACTGCCCCGTTTATAGTCCCGACGTACGTGTTTTACGTCACCGCGTTCAGAACGATCGGATTTTCCGACAACTTTGTGCGACCGTGTGTAGACAAAACAAGTTTGAGCCAACATCCGTCGGAAAAAATCCTAGGATTTTGTTGTCGGAATGTCCGAACAAAGTCCGACCGTGTGTACGCCCTATTAGAACATTTTTGGTCCAGGGCACCGCCACCAGTGCCCAAGGCCCAATTTTTCAGCCCCTGTTTTATAGGGGAGTATAATTACAATTTTTGATCCAATACTTTGCAGCAGGGCTCATTCCTGTGCTCCAACTATAGTATCTGTGAGGGGTTGCAGTGTTGTGGCACCAGCACCAGTGCCCAAGGCCCAATTTTTCAGCCCCTGTTTAACAGGGGCGTATAATTACAATTTTTGATGCAATACTTTGCAGCATGGCTTATTCCTGCGCTCCAACTAGAGTATCTGTGAGGGGTTGCTGTGTTGTGGCACCAGCACCACCACCAAAGGCCCAATTTTTCAGTCCCTGTTTAACAGGGGTGTGTAATTACAATTTTTGATGCAATACTTTGCAGCAGGGCTCATTCCTGCGCTCCAACTATAGCATCTGTGAGGGGTTGCAGTGTTGTGGCACCAGTGCCTAAGGCCCAATTTTTCTGCCCCTGTTCAACAGGGACATGTAATTACAATTCTTGATCTAATATTTCACAGCAGGGCCCATTCCTGCGCCCACCAAGAGTAACTGTGAGGGCTTACAGTGTTGTGGCAACACCACCAACACCACCACCAAAGGCCCAATTTTTCTGCCCCTGTTTAACAGGTGCATGTAATTACAATTCTTGATATAATATTTCACAGCAGGGCCTGTTCCAGCGCCCATCAAGAGTAACTGTGAGGACTTACAGTGTTGTGGCACCAGCACCACCACCACCAGCACCACCTCTGCCAAAGGCCCAATTTTTCTGCCCCTGTTCAACAATGGCATGTAATTACAATTCTTGATCTAATATTTCACAGCAGGGCCCGTTCCTGCGCCCACCAAGAGTAACTGTGAGGGCTTACAGTGTTGTGGCAACACCAACACCTAAGGCCCCAATTTCTGCAGAGTATATAGGGCAGGCCCCTACTTTCAAACATCCAACTTACAAACGACTCCTACTTGCAAACGGAAGGAGACAACAGGAAGTGAGATGAAATCTACCCCTAGGAAGGGAAATTCTCTTAAGTAAGAGTTAATATGGGAAAACGTGTTTCCTCTTCACTGATGCTTTATCACCAATCCTTGTTTCACTAAAACCCCCAAATTTTCAAAAAACATTTGTCATTCTTACAGAAAGTGAGGTGAAATCTTCTGAAGAGGTGCACAGACAGCAAAACAAATGTTACAGGGGTGATAACCCTTCCCTATGTTTTCCAAAAAGCTTAAAAATAGATTTTTTGGCTGGAGCTACACTTTAAAAATGTACCAGTTCAAAATTACAAACAGATTCTACTTAAGTCCCTCTCTTGTTTGCTCCGCCTGTATACTGCTGTTCAGAGTATATAGGGTCTGGGGGCGGGCCTTTTTTTAATTTGGGTGCGGGGTTCCCTTTAATATCCATACAAGACCCAAAGGGCCTGGTAATGGACTGGGGGGGGTACCCATGCCGTTTGTCTCACTGATTTTCATCCATATTGCCAGGACCCGACATTACATTAAAGCCGCAAGTAAAATAAATAAAAATGTCATTTTGTGCAGGGACTGTTCTAAGCACGGGAAACACGCGCCACTTTACAGGCATACTATAGACACCCCTCACTGCTCCCGCAAAAACGTCCATTTTTAAAAGTTTTTTTTGCATTGATACATGTCCCATGGACAGGACCCGGGTCCCCAAACCCTTTTTAGGACAATAACTTGCATATTAGATTTTTATAATAAACTGATGTGCTAATGGACTAATGTGGTATCTTGTATAGTGTTATATTATGGCAAACATATACAAAAATGTGTAATGATGTGACCATATAGGATCTATTAGAATCTTATTCTAAGTGCCATGATAATCCTTTGTGCAGGTGATAAAATTTATAAATATTTTAGATGGTGTTGATTATTGCACTTCTTCCTTACATTAAAAATGTGTATAAAGCTGCACCACTGCTAAAGTGTTCTGATACCACTCCAAAAAATTAAAATTATATAACGTGAGTGCGCTAAATACTTTCAAAGTATAGTGATAAAAATATTAAATAATAAAATCCATAAATAAATATTACACAGGTAGTTACAATACATTGAGATCGCTTATATTGCTCCTAAAACAATATGCGAATGTGTATGAACTACACCTCTGCTTTCTAATACCACTCCAAAAATTGAGAATTATATATAGTGAGATAGTGTTCTAATACCACTCCGAAAAAATAGAATTATATAAAGTAAACTAGTGCACTAAGTATTTTTCCAATATATGGTGATAAAAATATTAAATAATATAATCTATAAATAAATAAATATTACACAGGTAATTTCAATTCATTAAGATCTCTTATGTTAATCCTAGATCAATATGCAATTGTTGGTGTCTTATAATGCATTTATATAATAGTCCTCAGTGAGTATAAATATCAAGTTCATAAGACAGCTGGTGTTCGCTGGTAGATTGTCTGTCTCCCTGATTGGATGGGACTCAGCCTACATTCCAATTACTCCCACAGTACCCCGCTGAGTATTGGAAATTCACTGATGTTTTGGCTCCAGTATTTCAATTTTCGTTCATGCAAACAAAATACATAAAAACTTTCATTGCGCGGTGAACTTTACTATTGAAGCCTCATGGTAACACATAACAAGATGCACTCGCTGTAAGAGTATCGTATCTCGAGCGCATAGAGCAGTCAGCCGCCCACCGCGATCACCTCCTCGCTCTATTCTGCGAGTGCGGATCAGAGCAATGCAAAAACACTCCGGATGACGTCACTTGGCTCCTCCCGATGCGTTGCGTCACATGTCACGTGACTTTATCAAGGGTAGCCATGTGACGGTCGGGCTCCATGTTTATAGCGTTGCCATAGCGACTACGATGGTTGATCATCATACTGATTCTGCGCTATCTCTTTATTATTAAAAAACGCTTATCAAAATCATGATATTCATTGAACAATATAAACAATACGATCTATTTGTTTACATAGAATATATCTTAAAAACAATGATTTATCTTAAAATCAATACTAATTCACTTCTTGTATTTAAAATTGACTCCCTCTATTGGTCAAATAATTAATTACAATTTATTTCATGGGTATACCCACTTATTACTTCTCTATAGGCTTATATAGATTGCTTGTTGACTCCATCTAGTGGGCAATCTTATAAATACACTAATTTCACAGATACACATATCCAGAGATGACTGCTTTCATAAATTTAGATGCCAGAAAGCCCATACATAGACATAATTACAATACACAATTTATAACTATAAATATATTGTAGAAAATGAAGATATAAATAAAAATGTAAAAATATATATATATATATATATATATATATATATATATATATATATATATATATATATATATATATATATATATATATATATATATATAAAATATATATAAATGAAAATGAAAATGAAAATGAAAAAAAAATATAAAAAAATTATAAATTAAAAAATAAAAAATAAATAATAAATAAAATAAAACAATAAAATACAAAAATGTATTATTATATAAAGAACACAAAAAAAACTATTCCAGTTCCCAATGCATTACATGTATTTGATTCAAGGGCCTATATATATTAAACCACTGGGTATAATCCTACGATCTGGCTATACTACTGCATAAAATGCATCTATCTGTGCAAAAATATAAATTATAGATCAATGTTTAAAAGTGTTAATAAATATATAGACTATTTAAAAATATTATTAAAAATCAGAAATAAAACAGTTAAGATCAAAGTCAACGTTTAGGCCTTTGGGGGTAAAAGTGTCTATCTCGAATATCCATCTGGATTCACTTTTACTGAGTTCTTGTATTTTATTGCTTCCTCTCCAATGAGGTTTATACCTTTCTATGGCCCAAAATTTAAGTGACATGGGGTCTTTGTTGTGATGGGACGCAAAATGTCGTGATACATTGTGTTTTGGGAACCCATTTTTTATATTTTGTATGTGTTCCCTCAATCTCTTCCACATGGGGCGTTTGGTTCTCCCTATATATTGAAGAGAGCACGAGCACTCCAACATGTAAACTACCCCCTCAGTTCTACAAGAAATAAAATCACGAATCTTATAGTCCTTTGACGTGCTGGTTGATACAAAACTATCACATTTTTGCCCTCCTCGATTGGTGTTATGACACGCAAAACATCTTTTGCAGGGAAAAAGTCCCTTTCCTTGGAAGAAGGATAGTTCAGCGGATCTTATTGGGGGTTCCTTAATGTTTTTAGCTATTTTATCCCTCAATGTAGGTGCCTTCCTATACACTATGAAAGGTTTCTTGGGTAATATAGTCTTCAATTGGTTATCTGCCTTTAGAAGTGCCCAATGTTTGGTGATAATTCGTTCCACTTCTTTGTGCTGAATATTAAAATTAAAAACAAGAGGGATATTACAAGTTTTAGAATTTGTTTTATTTTTATCTTGGATAAGTGTATTTCTTGGGATTTGGGAGACCTCCATGATTTTCTCCTCTATAAAGTTTTCATTATAACCTTTCTTTATAAACCTCTCTCCCAATACTTTTGCCTGTTCCAGATATGTGCAATTATCTGAGCAGTTAATTCCATAAACACAAAAACGTTTTTTAAAGAAGTAGAGAGAAATAGTTATATCCCAGTTGATAGTTGACACCATGACTTACGGCTAATGAACATACCAAAAGGTCAAATGGTACGTCTAAGGAGAAACTGCTCAGATAATTGCACATATCAGCGAACACCAGCTGTCTTATGAACCTGATATTTATACTCACTGAGGACTATTATATAAATGCATTATAAGACACCAATATCACCATATATTGGAAAAATACTTAGTGCACTAGTTCACTTTATATAATTATTTTTTTCGGAGTGGTATTAGAACACTATCTCACTATATATAATTCTCAATTTTTGGAGTGGTATTAGAAAGCAGAGGTGTAGTTCATACACATTCGCATATTGTTTTAGGAGCAATATAAGCGATCTCAATTTAATGTAACTACCTGTGTAATATTTATTTACGGATTTTATTATTTAATATTTTTATCACTATACTTTGAAAGTATTTAGCGCACTATCTCACTTTATATAACTTGCACATTAGCCTTTAAAATTAGCACTTTTGATTTTGAATGTTCGAGTCCCATAGACTTTAATGGGGTTCTAAAGTTCGTGCAAATTTTCGGTCCGTTCGCAGGTTCTGGTGCGAACCAAACCGGGGGGTGTTCGGCTCATCCCTAGTGAGCAGTGACAGTGCCAAGGAAAGTACAGGGATGCTGTGCCTCTTACCTGCTTCATCTTGGACATCACTACCTGGCACAACCCATCTTGTATCTGAAAGGGTTGTAGATCTCCTCCAGGTGGCCGAGTTAACTCATGATACGCATGGCCGAGGATGATGCACTCTCTTTAGTCACAGTAACCCCACATTCCCTCTATACTTGACAGCTGCCATTCTGTAGCCCCACAACATCAGGACTGGAGAATGGCTTTGTAGCTCCCCTGGCAGTGCAGGCCTTGAAGTTTTAGCAGTTGCTGCATGGAGAAAAGTTAAAGTGGAGTTCCACCCACTTTTACAACTCTTCAGCAACCCTCAGTAAACTGTGCACTGTAAACGAATTGGATATTTTAAAAAATGTTTTCTCAGCACCTACTTTATATCTGCTGTATTCATTTTTCACTTCCTTCTCCTCCCTGGCCGTGGCCCATCCCATCATTTCCTGTTTGCAATGCCTTCTGGGAAGGGGCGGCAACTTCCTCTGACACTGCCGTTGCTATGGAAACCTGACCTGAAACCTATTACACTGCTTGTGCTGCACTGAGCATGTGCGAGATCTGCAAGGTTGAGATTCAGGAAGAAATACAGTCTGGCTTCAGATTCCCACACTTAAGATGGCCACGGCCTGCTGCAAGTTTATAAAATAACAAACTACTGCTATAAACTAACAAAACAGACCTTAGTTTACAGACCAACTTTACTAGAATACATTACGCTTGTGTATTATAGGGGTATTTTTATTTAAAAAGTATAATTTTAGCCGGAACACCACTTTAAGTAACCTTTGGGTGGATATAAATCCATGGCAGAGGCAGGATCCCTGGAGACCTCTTGTGAAACCAGAGGGTTCAATGGAACCCCAGTCCAGAAAACCTGGCCTAACCAGTTAACCTTTCCTGATATTTTGACTTGTTATTTTATTTTCAAAATAAATTTTTACTCTTTCTAATCTATATCTTTCATAAGATTAATATATGGCAATCTTGCAATACCAGACACTTTCTGGTATAGTGTAACAGCAGTCTGTACCTGTCTCCCAATTATTCACCTGCATTGTCATCTTTTCATTTTGCCTTCCCATGGAGACTATATAAACAGCTGTTCTGAAGCTCAATGTACATAAATGTTCTGTCCTTGTCATCCTCTGAAAATCTGACCTGAAAATGATAGTAGTCGATACTAAAGAAAGTGCAAGTATTTTTTCAAAATTAATGTAATGCAGATAGGGGTTAGATCTACTTTAAACATAATGATTTCTAGACAGTTCATCAGGGCCCTTTCACACTAAAGCGATCCGTTGCAATGGGTTAACACAAATTTTAACATGTATTAACATGCATTGTATAAGAGCAGCCCATTTATTATAAATGGGATGCCAACACGCCCAGATTAAAAAAATATGCATGGCCCTTTTTTCAAAACGAAGCACACTGTAGTGCATTGTTCATTGCAGGGTATTGTACAGTACTTTGGGGTGCCATGTATAACTAATGGCACTGCAACGCATGGCACATAGAGTAGGGGCATCGGCATGTGCCATGGCAATGCACATTGGCGCACGTTACTGCTACACACAAGTGTGAATGGGCCCTCATGGAAGGTTGGTTTTGGGGTGAGGTTGAAGATAGAATTTTTCATAATTACTTTTTGTATAATTATGTATGCAGGTCAGCATTGGGGGCTGACTGATCATTGTGGGTTCACATATTAATTATATACCTCCAGGTCTCTAATATCAGTTGCTTTCAAGGCCAGTTGACACCTGAATTGCACAGGAATGGGTCCGCTTTCCTGTGCAATTCCTTTGTGATTCAGTGCGGTGTGATTTTCAGTGCATTCATTTAAATTGGCAGAAATTGCATTGGATCGCACCAAAAGTAGTGCATGCACTTTTCAAAAAACGCACTGCACCTGATCACATAGTACTGTGGTACTGGCAAACACACTGCATTTTCAATCTGCATTTGGAATGTCATTAGGAATACACTGATACCCACAGCAGATCACACATCCAGTGCATTTAGAATGTGGTATGGGAAATATGCATGGAATGCGGGTTTCCAGCACCGTGTTCTGGTGTCATTGAGCCCTTAATACAAAAAAAAAAATCATAGAAACGGCAGTTTTAATACAGCTTTTTAACATTCCACTCCGGACACACTATTCTTTATTTTTCTTTTACACCTTTAAATATGTGGAAAGTAAATTGTGTTTGTGAACCCTAACAATGAGCTTCTGTCTGGACCCTTTTCTGCTGGTAAATACACAATTGAAAATGTGTTGTTATATTTTTGGGGTAAGTGTAAAAAATAGTTGTTGAGCGTTTTAGAAATTCAGAGCTGTCCTATGCACACTTCCTGTGTTATCCCAAAAAAGAGAAGTTAGCCCTCCCAGATCTTTTACTACACTGCAGGAGAATTAGTCCCTTTGTTATTTAGATGAGGACAGTGGAAGGGATTCAGGAGTTTAGCAAAAGACAACTGGGCAGGGCCAAGATAATTCTGTCCACAAAAATGTTGTGTGTTGTCGGCCCAGGGTTACAGTTACAGGGTCTCTATTTTGCCTTGATATACATTTTCTAGGAATGTATAACATTCAAAACAAATGACAGCACTGTAGCACAAAATGATCCATACCGGATTAGTGAATCACTTGGTTGTTATTACCTTGACATACATTTTAACTACCAGGTGATTCATTGATATGGTATGAAACATTTTGTACTACAGAGCTGTCACTTGTTTTGAATGTTATACATTTCTGGAAAATACTATGCATTGTCTATTCTTTGCATAAAACAGTTTAAATAATTTCGAAAACAAGCAAAATTAAAGACCATCCATACGTTCAATGATCAATCTATAAATGTCAGTAACACAGTTAATGAAAAGAATGCAACAATTCGGCTATTTTCATTACAAACTAATATGTTTAATGTTTCAGATATACATCATTTAACGTTTTCATTAAAAATATATATATTAAAAGGAAATTAACTAATAGTTCTGTAATGAGCTATTCACTGAAGATGTACTATTTACATATTAAATTAAAATTATCCCAACAGAAAAATAAAAGAATTTGGGTTTTCAAGACATAACATTATTTCAGAAATTCTCATTTTTTTCTGTACAAAAATATTTAAAAATTGTGGGTGGAGTATTGTCAGTTATTCAAGTTTTGAATGTAAGGCAGCTAAATATTGGACCATGCAGCGAATTACCTGAGGTCAAATGCTCCTAAAAAGATCATAGGGTTGATTTATTAAAACTGGAGAGTGCAAAATTAGGTGCAGCTCTGCACAGAAGCCAATTAGCTTCCAGATTTTATAGTCAAAGCCTAATTGAACAGAAGTTAGATTTTGATTGGCTACCATGCACAGCTGCACCAGATTCTGTGTAAATCAACCCCCATGTGTGACTAAGCACCCCATAGTGGTGTGAAACATGTCAGCTTTTCATTGACCCTGTGCCTCTGATGTCTTTGTACCAGAAGAATTTTTAAACCATCTTCAATAAAGGTGACAACAGAGTTCAGCTGTCCAGTCTTTTCTTCGATTCATTCCTACATGCAGAGCCAGCACCTGTTTCTATTAGCACGTGGGATGCATCATGAGATGGTTGCCTAGAGCGGTGTTCTTTTGTTGGTTTTTGGTGTTCAAACATGTTTGGAAATCTGTGCATAAATTGACACCAACAGGGGTGGACTGAAAACACTCAGAGCCCCCGAACCAAATAACACAAGGGCCCACCCATGTTCCACCCCAACCCTGCCCATGGCCCACCCCTGACCCCGCCTCTACATTTTACACAACGTACAACTTCTGCCTTTTTTTTAATGGGACCTGGAGGGGGGTCTGTCTCTAACAGTGTC
This sequence comes from Aquarana catesbeiana, assembly GCF_042186555.1. Lineage (NCBI taxonomy): Eukaryota > Metazoa > Chordata > Amphibia > Anura > Ranidae > Aquarana > Aquarana catesbeiana. Next base: position 791,300,781 of record NC_133324.1, read on the forward strand.
CATTAGACAGTCTGTTAGAAAGTGTCCCCTCCAGGCCCCATTAGAGTCTACAACAGAGTCTAATGGGACCTGGCGGGGGGTCTCTCTCTAACAGTGTCCCTTAGAGAGTGTCTGTTAGTGAGAGACCCCCTCTAGGACCCATTAGAGACTACAAAGGAGTATAATAGGACCTGGAGGGGGGCCTCTTTCTAACAGAGTATAAAGTGAACACCTTCATTCACTCTGGTCCTCACAGGACCCTCTCCTTGTGCCATGACTCTCTCCCCTGCCCCAACCTCTCACAAAGTAGAAATAAAATTGGCACTGTGTAGTGCTCCTCTTACCTTAACTATGGTACTTTAGCTGTGGCTGGTTCCCGTGTGCTCTGTGGCTGGCTGGCTCCTGTGTCCTCTGTTGCTGGCTCCTGCATCCTCTGTGGCTGGCTGGCACCCTGCTGTGGCTGGCTCCCTGGTGTGGGTGGGTTGCCATGAGTGGCTGGTTGGCACCCTAGCCCTGCTGTGGGTTGATCACCGTGGGTGGTTGCTGGCACCCTGACCCTGCTGTGGGTGAGTCACTGTCATGGGTGGCTGGCTGGCTGGCATCCTGGCCCTGCAGTGGGTGGGTTACTGGCATGGGTGGCTGGCTGGCTGGCACCCTGGCCCTGCTGTGGGTGAGTCAACGTGGGTGGCTGGTTGGCACCCTGGCCCAGCTGTGGGCGGGTCATCAGCATGGGTGTCTAGCTGGCTGGCACCCTGGTCCTGCTGTGGCTGGCTGGTGTGTCCTCTCCTCTTCTTCTGCAAACCTGCACTTTCCCCATCAAGGTTTCAGCTGGTGGGCTAGTATCTGAACCTGTTAATTTTCCTTAACTGGTTCATGCTAAACTGGGGTACACACTATAATGAAATTGGGCGAACGTTCGTCCAATTTTTCTCGATGTTTCACAGCAAATCAGAACCGATGAACGAAAATCCGTACGAAAATTCCTGCAAAAATTCTGGTATGACAAAGGTTTTTTTTTGTTGTTTATTGTTTCTGATCATGCGCAGTCTTTCTTTTCTGATTTTGCTTGTACGAAAATCGTATGAAAATGGTACACATTAAACAAAAATCGTTTGTTCTGTTCTTATATGAGAACATTTTTGGAGTTTGTCCCTTGGAGAATTTTCATATGAAAATTCGGAATCGGCTGTTTAAAGTTGTCTACACACCATACGTAAATCGTACGAAAATTCTTTGGACGAAAATGTTCTCCCGATTTTCTTATAGTGTGTAGAGCCTTAAGTGAGGTAGTTAGCTCCAAATCATATGTTTAGTGTTTATTATTGCCTCGGCTCAACAGAATCAACATACTCTAGAAATCCTGAAAAGCCCCTGGCCTGTGTCTTTCTTTAGAGAGAGACAAGAAAATTGTGTCAGAACATTAAAACAGATCAATAGTTACCTGTCACATATCATAAAAAATAAAAGAGAAATAACTATTTTTTATAACCTTTTAGAAAAAGCTTCTCAGAAATTGTTTGTAGCAAACTACAGTATGTCACTAGCCCTACGAGCTATTCTGCAACATGCAACAAAAAGTACAAACTTTATTGTGGAAGCAAATAGGAGAAACGTGCTTACTAGAACAGGATAAGGGCAATCAGTGTCTTCAAACTATACAACCTGACAGAAACAAAAGTCCTTGTACAATGAATGACTTTGTCATAACTAGTTTCTGCAACCTTAATCCCATTTGCAATTCAATTTTCTCCGTTGCTTTGGCATCAGAATGATATTTGTTATGCTTTTGTATTGTAGTGCTGCCCTCAAAAGGGCCACAGATTTTAACTGGTTCTTTTCCAGAACAGATTTTAACTGGTTCTTTTCCAGATCGTGCAGAGGCCACCAATCACACAAGCAACAGTCCATTCATTCTGTCTCATCGAACAATCTAGAGAATGTCTTTTTGAAGTTTATTTGGTTGTAAAATTTGTAACAGGATAGGATTTAACTAACCTAACAGAGAGCTAACAACTAACTATCTACAAAATAAATACAAAATGAGGGGCACAGGTAACAGGGAATACCAGGGATGCAAGTAAGGGGGGAATCAAGACTGGGTACAGGAACAAGGAGCAGGGGTAAGCAGCAGGGTACAAGATGCAAGGGTACCCCCAGGAGCAGGATAAATGGGCATAAGGATCTGCCACCAAGGATGGCAATCAAAACACTGATGCACTGTGTGCTAATGGGAGAAGCATTATATGTCCTGCTAGCAGCTGAAACCATTTGTAACTGATTACTGGGGCCTGCTGGCCTCTAGCAGACACCTGCTGGTGGACTTTAGCAATCAGCCCAGAGCACCACAGTGCCACCAGCAGGCGAACTCAGTCCTAACATCATATTTATGTCAAGGGTAATAGGAATGGGCAGAACTGACACCCTGTAAGAGCTGTCTCAGGCACTTATCCCTCAAAACAGCACACAGTCACTTGGATCTTAAGCTCAGGTCTATGATCACAATGTCTCCCCAGGGCAGCTGATCTCCCCAGTTTCCTTTAGACACCTCTATGCTTCAGGACATCTACTCAATTCCTAACTTCCCCCAGACACTCTTCAGTGGGGGAAGGGTAATACTTACGCCACAGGTCAGCTGCACATCTTCCAGTTTCCACCTGGCACTCTTCAGTGAGTCCTTCAGACCAGATCTTTAGGTGAGACTGCTTAGTTAACTCCAAAGAAAATAGGAATACCCCCCCCCCCACCACCACCACCACCTCTGCCACAGCTGGGACCTCAATGAAACCCAACAAACTCCAGCAAAACTGCCTCTGGCCAGTGGACCTTTCTATGCAGGACAAGAGCATAGCTGCCCTAGACCTCAGACTATTCCTGTCCCTCTCCAGGCACCCACTGGGCACACCTCTCCTGTGATTGGCTGAAGCACCATAAATATTCAGGCTGCTCATTTGACTTTTCAGTTCTCTACTGTATGTTTGAAGAAATCATCAGCTGCTCCAGTGATTACAGAGGAGCCAAAAATAAGTAAATTTACCTATCATCCTTGCAGTCTATCTTGTAGGGAGCTACAGTTTTAGGTGACCATTTGTGCTAATTTTGTGAGCTCCAACCTTTAAATGTGACTTTGTTTTATAAAACAATGACTTGTGTGTAGCTCTGGTTTTATTAGGGGCTGCAGGTGATCCAGCCCCTAATAAAACCAGAGCTACACACAAGTCATTGTTTTATAAAACTAACAAAGTCACATTTAAAGGCTGGAGCTCACAAATTAGCACAAATGGTCACTTAAAATTGTGGTCCATGGACCTGAAGGATGCATTTCTGGTGTCAGCCAGGGGGGAGGGAAGAAGCCCAGAAGCACATTACGCACTCAAGGCGTACTTACTTAAGATGGTAGGACCAAACTGCCCAAGTAATCAACATAGTTAGGGTGCAAACAGTGTCACCTACTCTGTAGTTGGCTTTTGCTATAGTATACTTCCTCAAGCAATATAGTTTAAGTGAGGGGGGAGAAAGAATGAAAAGTGAGAGAAAAGTAAGGATAGGGGGAGGGAAGTGAGAGGGGGGTATGTCTGCCTTGGTCCACGTTCCCTTACGCAATAGTCTTATCTATCAACATGTTACATAGGTTGAGACATAATGTCTGCATAGGCGGTAGTATATTTGAAGGCAAACCAGCAGGACCATATTTTCTTTGCAAGGTCAGATTTGTTTCTTAAGGAGAGGGTCATATCTTCCATGTAGTAAAAATAGTCTACTTTCAGCAACCATTGACGTAGTGTCGGAATGGTCGTTTTTTCCAATATTGAGGGATGAGTGCCTTTGCGGCGTTAAGTAAGTGTGGAGTTATCGATTTTTTATAGGGTCCTATTGGTTTACCTGTACAGTGAAATAAAACAAACCACAGGTCGTTAGGAACCTCGCAACCTTGAATTTCCTTGATCCAATATAGGATAGACAGCCAGAACGGGCGTATCAATGGACAGAGCCACCAGATGTGGGCATGTGTTGCCCTCTCACCACAACCTCTCCAACACAATGGGGATGTTTGTGGGAAGAACTTGTGTAATACCGCAGGTGTATAGTGCCAACTTGTCAATTGTTTGTAGTTTACTTCCGCCATTCTGGAAGCCCCAGAGGATGTGTGAGCTAATGTGAGAATGGTGGACTTTTGAGTTGTCGACAGTTCTTTTTGTAGGTCCTGTTCCCAGTTGCGGATGAAAGTTGGGGTTTTTGTAGAATCCAGCATAATCAAAACGTGATAAAAGTGGGAGATAGGTTTCTCCACTGGTTGGTCTTCGGAAAATGCAGTTTCCAGGGGAGTTAGCTCCGAAAGGGATCTCAGGGGTTTCGGGAGGGAGTGTACAAAAGCTGCTAATTGCCGGTGTCTCCACTGGTCCATAGTAGAGATGGTGGAATTGTGTAGTAGTGTGGACAAAGGTATTATACCTGCGGTGTTGGTAACGTGGTGTAGTAGGATTTTGGTCCCAAGATTCCAGGCATGAATCCCAGGATCAATATTTCCAGGAGGGAAGTAGTTATGACCAGTCAGAGGTAGAAGTGGAGAATTATATGGTTATTTATGTACCTTACACAATGAGGACATGAGGGAGGAACGTGTTAACGGCAATGTGTCCGAGGACAAGCTTCTGTATTTCCTAGGAATCCATATTTGTGTGAAAAGATCTGTGCCACTGAGTTCCATTTTCAAGGTTACCCAGAGTTTGGAATCTCTATGATACTTCCAGTCAGAGGTTCTATTCAACATGATGGACCTGAAGTATGCCTTAAAGTCAGGTAGGGCTAAACCTCCTTCCCTCTTGGGTCTATTAATAAGGGACCTAGGGAGTCTAGGTCTTCTTCTATTCCAAACATATTTACCAATGATAGAATTTAATATTCTAGAAAAGCCTATCGATATACTATATGGGATCATTTGAAACAGAAATAACACCCTGGGTAGGATATTCATCTTTACAACTCCAATTCTCCACAACCATGAATGGGCAATCTGGGACCTAGTACAGGACAATTTTATGGTCCAGTTTATTGAGGCCCCAACTAGGAATGAAGCTCTGTTGGACCTGGTAATCTCAAACCATGCAGAGCTTATTACTAATGTTCAGATAAAGGAACACCTGGGTAGCAGTGATCATAACATGATTCCATTTGATTTTAGCTGTAAACAAGAGATACATACGGGAAAGATAAAAACACTTAACTTCAAGAGAGCAAATTTTCCAAGGATGAGGGCTGCTCTCCAGGACTTAGACTGGGAGGGAATATTGGCATCGATAAACACAGAACAGAAATGGGAATTCTTCAAAAAGACTGTTTGGGACCTCACTGCAAAGTATATTCCCATGGGCAATAAGTTTAAAAGGCTAAAAATAAAAAATGTGGCTCACGGTCAAAGTTAGAAAAGCTATAAACAATAAGAAAAGAGCTTTTAAAAAATATAAAGATGAAGGAACACTAGTGTAATTTAAATGTTACATAGAATTTAACAGAATATGTAAAAAGGAAATCAAGGATGCAAAAATTCAAAATGAACGACAGATCGCAAAAAATAGTAGGACAAACCCCAAAAAATTCTTCAAATATATTAATAGTAAAAAGGTCAGGTCTGAGCATGTAGGCCCTTTACAAAATAATCTAGAGTGGGTGACTGGGGACAAGGAGAAGGCAAATTTAATAAATAATTTCAAAGCCATTGTATCTAATTTTTAGGGACTCATTAATAACGGGAATAGTACCACTGGATTGGCGCAGGGCGAACGTGGTGCCTATATTTAAAAAGGGATCAAAGTCTTTACCAAGTAACTATAGACCTGTTAGTTTAACTTCTATAGTCGGGAAGATACTGGAGCATTTAATAAAAGACCATATAGACGAGTTCTTGCTGGAAAAAAACATTTTAAGCAACAGACAGCATGGATTCATGAAAGACAGAAGTTGTCAGACAAACCTGATTTCTTTTTATCAAGAGGTAAGTAAAACCTTGGACAGAGGGGTGGACGTGGTATACTTGGATTTTGCAAAAGCATTCGCTACAGTTCCGCACACACAGCTCATGTGTAAGTTAAAGTCTACAGGCTTGGAAATATCAGTTTGTAAATGGATAGAAAACTGGCTAAAAGACAGAATTCAGAGAGTAGTGGTTAATGATTCTTACTCTGAATGGTCTAAGGTTATAAGTGGTGTACCCCAAGGTTCAGTGCTGGGACCCTTACTCTTTAATATCTTTATAAATGATATTGGGTCTGGGATCAAAAGTAACATTTCTGTCTTTGCAGATGACACCAAGCTATGCAGGGGAATAACGTCCTTACAGGATGTCTCCAATTTACAAGCTGACCTCGATGCACTGTCTGATTGGGCATCTATGTGGCAGATGAATGTTGAGAAGTGTAAAGTTATGCACTTGGGGGCTAAGAATATGCATGCATCATACATTCTAGGGGGTGTACAACTGGGGGAATCCGTAGTGGAGAAGGATCTGAGGGTTTTGGTAGATCATAAGCTCAATAATACCATGCAATGCCAAGCTGCGGTTTCCAAAGCGAGCAAAGTCCTTTCTTGTATTAAGAGAGGTATGGACTCTAGAGAGAGAGATATAATTTTGCCCCTGTTCAAATCGTTAGTAAGACCTCATCTGGAATATGCAGTTCAGTTTTGGGCACCAGTTCTCAAAAAGGATATCGGGGAACTGGAGAAAGTGCAGAGAAGGGCAACCAAACTGATAAGAGGCATGGAGGAGCTCAGTTATGAGGAAAGATTAGAGGAACTGAATTTATTCACTCTTGAGAAGAGGAGAATAAGGGGGGATATGATCAACATGTTCAAATATATAAGGGGTCCATATAGTGACCTTGGTGTTGAGTTATTCACTTTACGGTCAACACAGAGGACAAGAGGGCACTCTTTACAACTGGAGGAAAAGAGATTTCATCTCCAAATACGGAAAGGTTTCTTCACAGTAAGAGCTGTGAAAATGTGTAATAGACTCCCGCCAGAGGTGGTTCTGGCCAGCTCAGTAGATTGCTTTAAGAAAGGCCTGAATTCTTTCCTAAATATACATAATATAACTGGGTACTAGCATTTATAAGTAAAGTTGATCCAGGGAAAATCCGATTGCCTCTTGGGGGAATCAGGAAGGAATTTTTTCCCCTGCTGTAGCAAATTGGAGCATGCTCTGCTGGGGTTTTTTGCCTTCCTCTGGATCAACTGTGGGTATAGAATTGGGTCTATTGAATTGTACGATATTTTTTTTTTTTTTTTTTTATGGTTGAACTGGATGGATTTGTGTCTTTTTTCAACCTGACTAACTACGTATGTAACTATGTAACTATGTAACCATTTCTGCAGGTCCGATCTAATCGTGTTCAATAGGGGTATATAGTTCATATGGAATAATGCAGCCGGGTTCGATGTGAGAAAAATACCTAAATATTTCATTTTTCATACCTGCCAACTAAAGGGAAAGGCTTGATTTAGTTAGGTCGCAGTGGAAGTGGGAATAGATAGATTTAAAATTTCTCAATTCGTCATGTTGATTTTGAAATTGGAGATGGTGCTATACTGTGAGAATTCTGACATGAGATTAGGGAGGGTTATCAGGGGTTGTTGTATATAAAACAAAATATCATCTGCATATGCAGCATACTTGTGTTCTGATTTCCCCGTGACTATTCCATGAATATTTGGATTTTGTCTTTTTATAGAAAGGAAGGGTTCTAATGATAGGGCAAATAAAATTGGCGAAAGAGGGCAGCCTTGGCGTGTGCCATTGTGTAGGGTGAAGGAGTCACTTAAAGTACCATTTATGCGTAATTGTGCCATGGGGTGGTTGTATAGCGCAGAAATTTGGGATAAAAGAGATGTTCCAATGCCCATATGGGACAATGTGGCCATTAGAAACTCCCAGTCCACCCTGTCAAATGCCTTCTCAGCGTCGGTTGAAAGCAGAAGGGTGGGCTGAGAGATTCCGCGAGCTTGTGTCATCAGCAGGAGAGTGCAAAGGGAGTTGTCCCTTGCCTCCCTACCTGGGATAAAGCCCGTTTGGTCTTTTGAAATCCATTGTGGAATCAGGGGAAGGAGTCTATTTGCAATGGTTTTAGCATATAATTTAGCATCAATATTTAGTAACGAGATGGGGCGGTAGCTTCCACAGTTACTGGGATCCTTACCGGGTTTGGGGATGACAGTAATATGTGCGTGGATTGTCTCGGGTCGGAGGTTATCACCTTTAGAGATCGCGTTAGCGTAATCGGTCAGGCGAGGTAAAAGTGTGTCCGCAAAAGATTGATAATAAGCTACCATGAGTCCATTAGGTCCCGGTGCTTTGCCGTTAGCCATTGCCTTTAGGGCGATGCGTAACTCCGAGGTGGTAACCTCCCCCTCTAACGAGGCTAGGATATCAGGTGAGAGTCTAGGCAAGTTCGCACGTGCTTGATAGTCCCCAATTAGTCGCTTCCTATTATCTCGATCCTTAATCGAGTGTTGGACATGATACAAGTGTTGATAAAACTCTCGGAATTCCTTGGCTATATTAGGAGTGTCATGTATCATAACGGATGAAGAATTTTTGCTATGAAAGAGGTGGATTTCTTTTGTTGCCGGGATCAGGCTAACAATCTGCTGGGTTTGTTTCCCCATTCGTAAAAACGTTGGGCTACTATGTGGGTCTGTTGCTTTTGGTCTATGTGGAAGAGAGATTTCAATTCCTCTGTCTTCGCAGTCAGGGTGTGGAATATAGCCTTCGAATGACTAGCTTTATGCTGTTGTTCAAGTAGCCTAATTTCGCTAAGTAATTTAGATTGTTGGGACGTGCACTCCCTTTTTTTTCTGGCTCCCAATTCTATTTGCCCCGAATATGGGCCTTGTGGGCCTCCCATAGCGTCCCTGCTGAAATGTCAGGATGTGAATTTTCCTTAATAATAAAGAGAGTGTTCTTTCCCTAACATTTGTTTATCAATTTCTTCAGCAATAAGTTCCTCTTTCAGTTTCCAATTAGTGGATTTAAAGGGTAGGGATGGGATTTTGACAGTGAGCATAATCGGGACATGATCAGATATGGGGGAGGTTTCAATTACTGACTTCACCAGTAAGGGTAAATGATGATGGTCAATGAAGAACAGATCAATTCTGGAGTAGGTCTGGTGAACCTGAGAATAATGAGTGAAATCCCTCTCCCCTGGGTGCATAATCCTCCAGGCGTCTACTAGCTGGGATTCATGCAAATGCTTGCGAATGTATCTTAAGCGTTTATGGGACATGCTAGAGCTCCCTCTGGAGGTGTCTATGACAGGTTCCAGGGGTGTGTTGAAGTCCCCGGCGAGAAGAATGCACTGATGGGAAAAGTCTCTCAGTTTCTTTAATGTAGAGGCTATAAAACCTGCCAAGGTACAAGGCATACTACACAAGGTGCCCTTCAAAAACCAAAATCAGCCTGATGGATCACTTAACATGGATTCTAATGTAAACGCAGTCCCCCTGCGGAACCCGATGGCCACGCCTTTTGCCTTATGCATGTCAGAGAGGCTATAATACCATGTGGGATACTGTTGTGAATTAAGTTTTACAGAGGTAGTATGTGTAAGGTGGGTCTCCTGCAGGAAGATCATATCCCCCCGCAGGCGACCCAGCTCTCTATATACACTATGCCTCTTTCTAGGGGCGTGTAAATCCCTTACATTAAATGAAAGTAAGTTTACCGTAGCCATGGGGACCATGAGAGGGGTTCCGTGAGCACCGATATTCTGTGGGATTGGACCTGAGGCAGAAGGAGAAGGATTAGGGTGAGGAGAGGGATGGGGTAGGGAAGAAAAGGGAGAGAAGGAAAGAGATAGTGAAGAGAGAAGAGAAGGAGTTAGTAACACACAATGAAAAAAATACAGACCACCGTGGGGTGGTGACTGCGAGTGCACGCATATCACTGCAGTGCAAAAACAGGATGCACATGGGGCCCAGCATCTCCACATCCACACCCCACGAAGGGGCAGGAACATGAAGACGCGAGAGAAGAGAGAATGAGCAGCGTCTCGATGCCCCGGCGCCAACACCACATGCTGAATCAAAAAAAAAAAAATTAACCGTAGTTAATAGAACACTAGGCATATAAAACTAGAACATTACAGAATAACCATCTATATGATATTTAGAACAAAGTGCAAGAATTCTAAGTCATAGTCCACAAACTGAACTCAGAGTGGTACGCATCTAAATTAGATATGTAAAAATTGTAACTAACAAACACATGCGCCCGCCTGATAAACCTAACTCATGGCTAAACTAGGCAGAGAGTACTTGGTAGTAAAGGGTTTCCATCTCCGTCCAGTGATGGGAAGATGGTGCTTAGGTCTGCGGGCCCGAGACTCAGGTTGGACGAGGCGATGCTCCAGTTGTGGAGGTGCGATGTTTGCAATCTGCCTTCTGCCATTTTGGTTCAGAGTTAGGGGGTAAAGGCGGAATGCCATCTTGCCAGCCAGGAAGCTTCGGTGGGGATATGTTCATGTCCAAGCAGAACTTTTCCAGGTCTTCTGGGAATCGAAGGGCAGCCGTTTTGCCATCTCTGCTAGCTATTAGAGCTGCTGGGAGGCCCCATCTATAGTTGATAGCTGTGTCCTTTAGCTTTTCCATCAGGGGACGCAGGGCCCTGCGTCTCTCCAGAGTCTCTCTTGCCAGATCTGGGTAGAAGGAGAGAGTTGCACCGTCAAAGTCCAGTGAAGCGGCCTCCCTGGCTTTTTTCATGATAAGTTCCTTTTCAGGGTAGTGGTGCACTCTGCATATAACATCCCGTGGGGTGTCAGAAGAGAGATTACGGGGGCGGAGAGCTCTGTGAGCTTGATCTATTTGCAGGGGGTTGTCTGCAGCATGGCCTAGGAGGCTATTAAAGATACTGCTGATGGAGGGGAGTAGGTCGTCATCTCTTGTTGCCTCTGGGAGACCCCGAATCCTGATGTTATTACGCCTATTGTGATTTTCCTGATCCTCTATTTTGTAGAGGGCCATTCTGTGAGCAATGGCGAGTGGATGTCTGTAAGGTCCTAATGGCGGCCGCGTGGTGATCTAAACGCTGCTCAGTTTCCTACACCCTCTCCAGTACCTGGGAAAGGTCAGAGTGCACCACGGAGACCTCCTTCCTGATGACCCGCTCAAGACCCAACAGCATGGATGCCAAATCTGTCTTGGTAGGTAGGTCGCTCACTAGGCTGCAACTCCTGAGCATGTGTGTGCTCTCCTCCTCATCGGATTCAGCTGACGAAGCAGGAGAACGGCGTCTGAACTCAGGCCTGGTGCGGGAGGTGGAGCCTGCGCCAGAGTTCACGCTGTGAGGCGAGCGGCCCAGGCCGTCCATATCCTCCATGTCCTCGGGTTCTGTGGATAAGAACTGCTTAATCGAGCCTGCTGAGGTGCCTTTTTTAGGCAGGGGCTTGCCTGGTCTCTTCAGCATCGTTATTTAGATAGCGGCGGTGATGGTAATTCAATAGAAGGTATTTGTTTTGTGTCGGCGCCAGAGCTCAGGGGAAATGCGCTTGCTCTACAGCATGCCGAAACCACGCCCCCCCCCCCCCCCCGTGTTCTAACTGTGTGACCATTTACTTTGTTTGGCTGTTAGGCAGATAGATAAAAAGGTTTAAAATTGAATATAGCATAATTAGTTGTTAGATAGAAAGGACCCTAGATTCATGTATGTCTCACTGTTGTTTGTATTGGTTGTTGTGTTTTATGTTGTTTGCAACATTTGCTGTGTTTTTGATACATTTTGTGGGTTTTTTTTAAGCCTAATCTGCAGAATACCAGATCATGGTGTTTTAAAAAGTCTCTATGGATCAAAACACACTTTTGGAATGCAGTGCATTGCAATAACACATACTTAAATGTACACATTACTATAAAGCATACATGTGCAAAACTTACATCACAATACCCAGCGTTACACTCCCACCCCTATTTTGCATATATATATGCCCCACATTAAAACAGTGATATTTTAATTAATAAAACCAAATATTTGTATGACCACAGACCTTAATGACAACATATAAATATCATGTAAATTGTCACGCAATAAACATACATAAACAAATATTAAAATAAAAAATAAAATGAAAAACCTGTCTCCTTAATTTCATGTCTTCACTATGACAAAGCACCAAAGTGATTCATTCAATGTGCCATCCCTCTTCCAAATCATCACCTCCTCACTTAAGTGCTCAAATCCAGCACACTCACCAGATTTTCATAACCACTTGTTGCTAAGTAGTTCTTAAGAGCTCTCAATGCAGATAACTCAACCTCAACTCCAACAAGCTACATTCAGAATGTCCCTCATCAACATACTTCAGTTTCTTATAAGTAAGCCAGTCTGAATGTACTTATGTAAACATCATTCAGCTTGTCCCTCACAAGTCATAAATATAAGGACGGTCCCATAGTGTAAAACTGTACACTGGCTTTATTAAAACTGAAACTCAGAACACTCACATGTGAAGATGCTAATCCGCAGTGGTATCAGTAATTTCTGACCACAACTCTATTTCCCAGCCACCCCGGACAACTACTATGTATTGCGGTGTGCTGCATCAGAAAAAAAAAAAATTTTGATCCATTCTTGTGCATCAGTGAGCCATTTAAAATTATTGGGTTTCCTAAAAGCTAGGGAATCTCAAATACAGGACCTTTTACATCACATTAATAGATTAGAAACGTCCCATAAACATCATCAGACAACAGACCCATTCTTCCAGTTGTTGGATTCCAAACACTGGCTCCTTCAATTGTTGAATCAAAAAACCCTCTCTGATAGAGATTCAATATGTAATCTGTTCTACAAGGAAGTTGACAAACCTAGGCGGGTATTGGCCAGGGCGCTGCATACCAAAAAATGGACAGTTTCTATCTCTACACTGAAATGTCCCAATGGTCGGTTAACTTACAAACCCAAAGAAATTAATGACATATTTTATTCTTTCTATCATAAACTATATAACATAGATAGCTCCCTCCCAGTTCCATCACAGTCTCAAGCATTTATTTCGATTTATGAATATATCACTAATACTGCATTGCCTACTTTTCCAGTTCCTGATCTAAAAACCCTGGAAAAAACTTTTTGGAAGAAAAGCTTGCAGGTGCCATCTCTGCCCTCAAAAACAACGAAAGTCGTGGCCCTGATGGCTTCTCTTACTATTTTTACAAGACCTTCCAGTACTCTCTTGTAGTTTTTTCTTACCAAAACTACTGTATAATGCTATTTCTTCAGAGACAGGTTTTCCAGAACAGGCAATAGAAGCTCACATTGTTGTCCTACCTAAATCTGGCAAAGACGAAACACTATGTGGCATATATCTCTTACTGATATCAACATTCTCCTGAGCTTCAAAAACAAAGCTAATCATATCACACCTTTAATATTGCATATTGTCCACTTGGACCAGGTAACCAGGCATGATTTACTCCAGGGATTGTGCCCAATGAAATAAGATGCTCATCTTCTTAAAATCTAAGTAAACCCCCCTATTGTTTTCAGCCAAGGGAGCTGCCATCTTTGCCTTTGTTTAATCTACAACTGCCATGATGCTGCAAATGTGATCAGTTATTACACCAGCCATTGGATGGTTTGACAGTTTGGTTGAGAGCACAACCAATGGGAGTGTAAATTTTCCAGCACATGCCGGAAATGAAACTTTTTTGAAGCTGGACATGGATGGGTTTACTTCCGCTTTAATATTGGATAATATCGGTTGTTGCTGAAAGAGCATTTGGCCGTGTAAAATGGGATTTCCTTAGAACACTTCAACAACTGGGTGTCAGGCCTAATATTCTGCACAAGTTGGTTCTTGTTTTTTTGTACTGTCAGCTCTTTTGTTTACATTCTGCTATCAGCAGGGAATCCCCAGCTAACAGCAAATGAGTCACTGGTTGTTAAGAATGCAGCATGCCAGCTCCTTAACAACCAGCTAGTAATTGAATACATTCCATAAATAGCGTGTGACTAGACCTATATATATGTTTACTTTTTTTTTTGTGAATTGACTTTCAGAAAGGTTTAGGTTTTTTGCAGTAAATACAAAATATAAACCTATAGTGAATTGAGATTTTCCATATTGCATGTGCTATTTGGGGAAAATGTGTCACATGACCCAAATATTGCATGCAATATATTTTAGTGAAGTGAGCCCTATCTCTTTATGTAGATGAACTCCTTTTGTATATTAAGAACCAACAAATGTCTATCCCTTCTATCATATGTGAATTTAAGACATTTGGGAGTGTGAGTAACTTTAAAGTTAACTATGACGAGACAGAAGCTCTAAATATTTTCTCTCTCCTCTGGAAATATCTTGTATACAATCTAATTTTTCTTTCCAATTGCAGAGTGGTTTTGTCAAGTACTTGGGCATATGAATATCGACGCCCCTGGCCACTACTGCAGTTATAAATTTTACTCCCTAGTTACATACAGTCCTCATCTGTCTTAAATCTTATGATAAACCCAAGTTTTCATGGTTGGGGTCCATAAAATTATTTAAAATGGGTACACTACCCAGATTATAGTCAGGCATTGCTGCCGTAGCCAAGCAAACTGGACAAAAGAGGATTGGGAGAAACCCCAAATGAGGGAACCCCCGAGAGATAAAGCTGCTACTAAGGCAGAAAAGGGCAATACTAGAGTCTGGTAAAAATATACAAAAGTTTATTCAATATAAAGAATAAAAACATAGCTCAGAATTCTGATAAATGGGGTTACATCTACACTGGTTATAGTTTATAAAGTCCCACACTGCTGAAATAGAGTTTGGTACACAGACAATGGACATACAGACACGTAAAGACAAATAACAAAACAAATAATAACAAATGGTCCGGACACCAGATTACCATTCGTCAGTGGTAAATGATGCCTAGTGAGTGTAAATGAGAAAGGAATTCATAAATGAGAAATCCTATAAAGGCAATCTATGTGCGTATGGCCATTTGAGAATGCCCCACAGATGCTCAATAGGGTTTAGGTCTGGAGACATGCCTGGCCAGTCCATCACCTTTACCCTCAGCTTCTTTAGCAAGGCAGTGGTCGTCTTGGAGGTGTGTTTGGGGTCGTTATCATGTTGGAATACTGCCCTGCAGCCCAGTCTCCGAAGGGAGGGGATCCCCTTCAGTATGTCACAGTGCATGTTGGCATTCATGGTTCCCTCAATGAACTGTAGCCCCCCAGTGCCGGCAGCACTCATGCAGCCCCAGACCATGACACTCCCATCACCATGCTTGACTGTAGACAAGACATACTTGTCTTTGTACACCTCATCTGGTTGCCACCACACATGCTTGACAGCATCTGAACCAAATATGTTTATCTTGGTCATTGTTCCAGTAATTACTTGGTTCCAGTAATCCATGTCCTTGTTTTGAGCAAACTGTTTGCGGCTTTCTTGTGCATCATCTTTAGAAGAGGCTTCTTTCTATGACGACAGCTATGCAGACCAATTTGATGCAGTGTGCGACGTATGGTCTAAGCACTGATAGACTGACCCACCACCCCTTCAACCTCTGCAGCAATGCTGGCAGCACTCATACGTCTATTTCCCAAAGACAACCTCTGGATATGATGCTGAGCACGTGCACTCAACTACTTTGCTCAACCATGGCGAGGCCTATTCTGAGTGGAACCTGTCCTGTTAAACTGCGGTATGATCTTGGCCACCGTGCTGCAGCTCAGTTTTAGGGTTTTGGCAATCTCCTTATAGCCTAGGTCATCTTTATGTAGCGCAAAAGGTTTTTTTTTTCAGGTACTCAGAGAGTTCTTTGCCATGAGGTGTCATGTTGTACTTCCAGTGACCAGTATGAGAGAGTGAGAGCGATAACACCAAATTTAACACACCTGCTCCCCATTCACACCTGAGAACTTGTAACACTAACGAGTCACATGACACCGGGGAGGAAAAATGGCTAATTGTTCCTAATTTGGACATTTTCACTTAGGGGTGTACTCACTTTTGTTGCCAGCAGTTTAGAAATGAATGGCTGTGTGTTGAATTATTTTGAGAGGACAGCAAATGTACACTGTTATACAAGCTGTACACTCACTACTTTACATTGTAGCAAAGTGTAATTTCTTCAGTGTTGTTACATAAAAAGATATAATAAAATATTTACAAAAATGTGAAGGGTGTACTCACTTTTGTGAGATACTGTATATGCAGTCTACTATATATATATATATATATATATATACAGTATATATATATATATGTATATTATATATATATATATATATATACATATATATATATATATATATATATATATATATATATATATATATATATATATATATATATATATATATATATATATGTACATATATATATATACTCTGCATTCAGTGTGGTATATATATACAGTGCATTGGGTGGTGTATACTTTCTCATTCACTGCAGGCGGTGTACACAGTATCTAATAATACAGTTTCTACTACACTTCTGGTGGTACACACAGTATACAAGACAGGCGGTGTATTAATATATATATATATATATATATCTATATATATATATATATATATATACAGTCTAATATATATATATATATATATATATATATATATATATATAGATATATATATATATATAAATATATATATACAGTCTAATATCTATCTATCTATCTATCTATCTATCTATCTATCTATCTATCTATCTATCTATCTATCTATCTATCTATCTATCTATCTATCGATATATATAGATATATATATATATCGATAGATATAGATAGATAGATAGATAGATAGATAGATAGATAGATAGATAGATAGATAGATAGATAGATAGATATTTATCTATCTATCTATATATGTATATATATAGCTATAGATATATCTATAGTTATATATATACATATATATTGTTTATGGCGCTATTTATGCATTTGTAAGGTTCAGTATCACACAGCGCTGCATTTTTTTGTTATTGTATATATGTTTTCACAGATTATGGGATTGTGATCAATGCTTAGCAGCTGTGAATTTGCACTTTGTTTCACAGGAATTGTTATACCACACCTGATGGTAGGTTGTAACCTCAGGTTACTTTATACCTGACCCTGACTATAGTCTCAGGTTGCTCTAGAGTAGCTTGCAAGATTTATATATTTTTATCTCATTTTAATATATTTTAATTTATTTATAAGGCCGACCACAGACAGATTGAAATTCAGCCAGTTCAGCAGGAATCAGACAAATTTTAATTAGTTTTGGGCAAACTGGCTGCACTGAAGTCGATCAACTACATTTTTTGGTGCAATCACTGACAGCGGTTAAAGCTGCCAGCAATGATCATTATATTCTGATGGTGGGGAAACCTCCCTAAGAATACAATAGCGCAGCAGGAGGGATTCCCCCATCAACACTAACTTTGTTGTGTTGTTGTGTACCTGTGGTGGAAGAAAAGAAAATTGTATAATCTATGGGCTGCTTAAGAGTGTGTGTGTTTATCCCTTTCATGACTAAGCCTATTTTTGAAATTTGGTGTTTAAAAGTTAAAATCTGTATTTTTTGCTAGAAAATTCCCAAACATTATATATATTTTTTTAGCAGAGAATCTAGAGAATAAAATGGAGATTGTTGCAATAGTTTGTATCACATGGTATTTGTGCAGCGGTGTTTTAAACGCAAATCTTTGGAAAAGGGACACTTTCATGAATTTTAAAAAATCCAAACCGTAAAGTTACCCCAATTTTTTTGTATAGTGTGAAAGATGATGTTACGCCGAGTAAATAGATACCAAACATGTCACCCTTTATAATTGCACGCACTCGTGGAATGGCGACAAACTACGGTACCTATGAATTTCCATAGGCGACGCTTTAAATGTTTTTTACGGTTACCAGGTTTGAGTTACAGAGGAGGTCTAGGGCTAGAATTATTGCTCTTGCTCTGACGATCGCGGTGATACCTCACATGTGTGATTTGAACACCGTTTACATATGCGGGCATGACTTCCGTATGCGTTTTCTTCGCTGCGCGAGCTCGCGGGGACGGGGGCACTTTAAAAAAAAAAATGTTTTTAATTTATTTCATTTATTTATTTTTATACTTTATAAATTGTGTTTAAATTTTTTTTTTTTTTTTTTTTTTACTTTTATTGCTGTCACAAGAAATGTAAACATCCCTTGTGACAGTAACAGGTGGTGACAGGTACTCTTTATGGAGGGATCGGGGGTCTAAAAGACCCCCGATCCCTCCTTTGCACATCAAAGTATTCAGATCACCGAAAACGGCGATTCTGAATACTGTATTTTTTTTTAAAACCGGCGCCATTGGCACCCGAGTAAACGGAAAGTGACGTCATGACGTCGCTTCCACGTTTACATTGAGAAGGCTGGAACGAAGCCGCCCACAGCTTCGTTCCAGCCCGCCCACAGCCGCCGGAGGCAGCCGATTGGACACCGGGCCTCCCGATCGCACGGGAGGCCTGGTAAGAGCGGCGGGAGGCGGCGGGAGGGGGGGATGTCCCCTTCCGCTCCTCCGGTATAACAGCCAAGCGGCTTTAAGCCGCATCGGTTGTTATACTCGGGTAGACGATCGCCCGCTGCAAACAACGGTACCGGGATGATGCCTGCAGCTGCGGGCATCATCCCGGTATAACCCCGGAAAGCCGAGTACGCATATCTGTGTACGGTCGGCGGGAAGGGGTTAAGTGTATGTATATATACAGTACTATACATGTACACACACGTGTGTGATTGATCTTTGGGGTGCACACCCTAATGCAATAGGCTGCGCACACCTATGACTGTAAACAATCAGAAAAAAATGTGTACAACAAAAATATATAACTATACCATATACTGTACAATCACACTATAAAACCTCTGAATATATAACTGTATCTCAACTTCCATTAAGTGCAAAAAAAAAGTCGATAACATCCATAGTTGAATAGATATCCTTCCAACACCATACCAATGAAATGGTAAGTATGTGTCAATAATCTGTGCTCCACTATGCAATATAAAGTAAGCAATACACACTTACCAAACAGCTCTGGCCATAAATGACCCAATCAGCATATGACAGAATAAACCTCCAATGATATGGTAAAAGGGAACAACAGCACTTCCACAACACCCCGAGGCACATAAGTCTTTCTCTGTTATAGATGGTAATCATAAATGCCATGCAAAAAATGCTTTAAAGTGTAGTACTTTTTTATTAGATAAAACCACATACTATAAGTAAACAGATACACTCACATTTAAAAGTGCCAGGTCAGTACCAATGCAAACAGCCTTTGGTATGCTAACCTGTGGAGCGGATGTGTGTTCCACAGACCGGAATCACCGCCGGCCCAAGGTGACGTCACAAAGGAACCTGGGAACTGGCGACAGCAGGGCCTGCCGCAACACATTTCGCACTCTAGTGTCTTCAGGAAATGCTTCCTGAGGATGCTCTTCGAGAAACATTTTTTGTGTGAGCTCTTTTAAAGAGTTGGTGCCCCTGGTTTCTTATATTTTCCACTGCAATTATATTATAAGCTTGTGGGGGATAGCTTTCCCATTATCCCTCAAATCACTGTGCTCTTTATGATAAGAGGCTCTTTAAAACAAAGTAAAAAGGAATTACTACATAATTTCCTCACCTCAGGGAAGAGTGGGTGTGTGAAATTGATTCTATATACCATAAAAAACAAATGGCCTCTTGGGAAAGGGCACTGAAGAGGCATCTAAACTCACCTGGGCATTTTACATAGTAATCAAACTTTGTATCCTTCATTTGAAAGGTTGGTCCTGATGGCTCATACCAGGATCTCCCCCCCATTTTTCAAGTATGTAATGGGGATACAGAAGGTGTCTGGGTCTAATTCTTTACTCAACCCCCTTCCGCTCTACTCCCCCCCCCCTTTTTTTTTTTTTTTTTTCTTCTACTTTCCACACTTCCTTTTTTCTTTCCTTCTTTGTCTGGCAGTTGACTTCTCTCTCAATATGTAATCTTCAGTATGTGTATATACAGTACTTAGAATGTAGATTACATTCATGTGGGCTTTGTGCCACCTTTTGTGATTTCTGATGGAATATATGTGTGTTATAGATCTAATACTGTGAGATGGAATGCTTTTGTTTCTCCTTGTTTTATCTTCAGATTATCTCTACCTAAGCATTATATTCTATGCCATTGTGTTTGTAAAAAGATAGACCTGTCATACCGCTTTCTAGTCCTTTGTTGACTGTACATGTTCTCTTTTTGTACTTGTAAAAAATATAAATAAATACAGATTAAACTAAAATAATGGGATTCCTTAATGCAACGCACATTAACATTAAACCTAGTGCAACACAAAAATAACCTGTCTGAATGGGCCCTTTAGGTCCTCTCAACTGAACCTTCAGAGAAGGAGAGCTTTAACTCTTCCGCCGCCAAAGCTATTTTTGTGCTTTAGGGACACATATTAAAAAAGTATTTTTGGGTCTGAAGATTAACATCCCCAAAGAATATATATTTGCTGAAAGCAGAGACCTTGAAGAATAAAATGATGGCAGGTCCATTTTTTTATGTCACATTATATTAGAGCAATGGTTTATCAAAAGCAATATTTTCACGAAAAAAACAAACAAAACAAACTAATGATAATGTTAGTGCACACAAAGACAATATATTAAACTTTTTTTTTTTTTTTTAAATATAAAAGATTAGTTTGTGCCAAGTAAACAGATACACAACACATCAAGCCTTAAAACTGTGTCTGCTGAACTTTGGTACCCAAAATGTTCCATAGGCAATGCTTTAAAGAACTATCACCACAATATGTTTATATTGTTCTGCTCCCATAGGGCAAAGTACTCAAAGTACATTGTTCTATACAACTATAGTAGGTGCTTACTAAGTCTAATTATGAATTCCGACCTGCCCCTCTCCCTATGTGGCAAACCCAACAACAGCTTGGAAGGAGACAGATCTATCTTAACTGCAGTTTCTTTCGGCTGGGAGCAATTTCCTGAGACAAATGAAAAAAAGGGAGTCGCAGGCCCTGTCTTTCTGCATACCTTATACTGAAGCTGGTCTTGGCAAAGTGCTGCCAAGACCAGCTGCAGTTACGATGGATCCTTCTCCTTCCAAGTTCTTCTTTAACCACTTGCTGACCAGCCACCGTCATTATACTGCATCAGGTCGGTACGATCCCGTGAATCACCGTAGGTGTACGTCAGCACCTTTAAGGGCGATAGCAGGCGTGTGCGTGCCCGCTTCATAGCGGGGGACCCAATGCATGTGGCTGGCAGGCAGGAGAGCCATAATGGGGATATGTGTGTGTAAACACACAAATCCACATTCTGACAGGCGAGAAGAGACAGATCATCTGTTCCTAGTAATTATGAAGAGCGATCGGCCTCCTCCCCCAGTGAGTCCCATCCCCCCACAGTTAGAAACACTCATGAGGGAACACATTTACCCCCTTGATCGCCCCCTAGTGTTAATCCCTTCCCTGCCAGTGACATTTATACAGTAATCAGTGCATTTTTATAGAACTGATCGCTGTATAAATGTCAATGGTCCCAAAAAAGTATCAAAAGTGTCCAATCTGTCTGCCACAATGTCGCAGTCCCACTAAAAATCACAGATCACCACCATTACTAGTAACAAAAAAAAAGTAATAATAAAAATGCCACAAAACTATCCCCTAATTTGTAGACGCTATAACTTTTGCGCAAACCAATCAATATACGCCTATTGCGTTTTTTTTTTTTTTTTTACCAAAAATATGTAGAAGAATATATATCGGCCTAAACTGATGAAGAAATTTGTTGTTTTACATTTTTTGGGGATATTTATTATAGCAAAAAGTTAACAATATTGTTTTTTAAAAAATTGTCGCTCTTTTTTTGTTTATAGTGCAAAAAATAAAATCCGCAGAGGTGATCAAATACCACCAAAAGAAAGCTCTATTTGTGGGAAAAAAATGACAATTTTGTTTGGCGTCATATGTCCGCGCAATTGTCAGTTAAAGCGAGGGTCCACCTATCTATCGTTTTTTTTTTTTTTTTAGTTCATTCACAAACTTTTCTTCTCAGCATTACATACTCACATATTGTGTGTAATATATCCGCCTGTGTCAGATTTCGTCGGAAAGAATAACTTATATTATTCACTGCAGGCGGTTTCCATCTTCATTGTGGGCATTTGAAGCCCACAAGCATTTATTTCCTGGATGTGGTGAATGCTGTGCTCCCAGCATTCACTACTCGTTCCCGCACATGCTCAGTGGCATCCTGGGAAGCCTGAGACTAGCTCCCAGGAGTCTGGTAGAGGCTAGAAACACGCCTACTCCCACGGGAGGAGAACCAGGAAGTGCAAAGAAGAATAGAAAAATAAAAGGTAATTACGGCGATTTAAATTTTTAAATGGCATGTCAGCATCTAGGCAAGGAAGAGAATACATACAGATATTGTTCAAAATTTGGGTGGAACCCCGCTTTAAAGCGACGCAGTGCTGTATTGCAAAAAATGGCCTGGTCATTAAGGGAGCAAATCTTCCAGTCTGTAATTGGCTAAAAGCCCTTGCAGGTCATCAGTTTAGAGTTATCTATAAATATTGCCTCTAGAATTGCTCTCACTCTAGTGTGTGCTAAAAATATGTAACATGTGTAGCTCAATCAACATTTTCATAAGTAGGCACCCTTGATATGTGCATTTGCATACGTGGGGACAGGGCAGGCTCAGAATTCAGTGTACCTTTTAATTTATTTAAAACTTTTTTTCACTTAAATTTATTGACCAATAGCCCCCTATGTGATTGCATATTTATTGTGACAGGTTCTATTAGACCCCTGATGTCTTCCCTGTACTCCATTTTTTTTTTAGTGTTTTGATAGAAGTGGGTGGGGACAGCCACCAGAATATTAGAGCAAGGTTGGCTTTGATAGTATGCAGCTTTCCTATAATCCTCTTCTTCAAATTATAAATAATATCTTTCATGTGTGACATGTAACGTTACGCATTTTAATAAGAAATGGAAGTCTGTGAAACATGCAGATCGACAAATTCATTACATTTAAAGTAGATATCTCTGAGAATTCAAAAGATTTTTTGTCATCATCACTTGTATGCCTCACTTGTGAAGAGATTTGGTTATAAGTCCATGGATAAAAAAAATGAATTACATTTATAATAGAAGCATACCTGAAAGTCTAAGAGATGAAGCAGGATGATTAAAATAGATGACAAGGGTGCAAATTAGATGAAGGAATAAAAGGCAGAAATTATTTTAGTACAGGAAGATTAATGTTTTAAAGAAATTATTCAACATTTGGGATATTCAATAAAAAAATTATACATAACTGCATTTTATTGCCTGTCTAGTTACAATTTAAATGCTGTAAATGTAATATGACGGAACTCTAGTTAAATCTCTTTTTCTAGTTTTGGATAAATTGAGAAAGATTACAACATCTGTTAGGTTTATAGTCTGTCAGTTTAATACATCCGTATACACCAAAAAGTTTATCTAAGATGTTTGGTGCAAGCATACACTGGGAGGAGGTGGTCTTTAGCCATCTTAAGCAAATGTAGGCTTCTGGCATTTACCTTTTATGATAATTTGGCTATTTTCGATGTGTGCTTCACATTGGTGGTGAATAAGGACAACAAAAAGGGTAAAAGTTGTCAAAACTATGTTATTCTGGGACACTGCAAGTTTTTCTACCAGCCCAGAGGTCTAATTAAAAACTGTACTTTGCTCCCAAAAAGATGCAGGTCTCAAATTAACCTAGGACGATGAATGCCATATAAAGAAGCTGATGGATTGCAAAATTAATTTTGAGACCCCATCTGAGGTCCCGATCCACAGACACCACATTTTCTGTGTTACATTGTCACAACGGGCCTTAAATATTGAAACGTCTGACACAGCATCTGTCTGTATTGTTCCACAGAAGTAATCACATTCAAACATTAATTTTCCCAGATTCCTTTACCAGTGAGGCTTTAAATCTTATTGGTGGTTTCAGACCAATACAGTCTGTTCTTATTTCAAACACTGACAACAGAGTTACAATGCAATCAAAGTATATAAAATGAGAATGTTTATAATATGAAAATACAGTAACAGTTATCATAATGATTGATGTGGTTCATCGTTGTAGGGTCCCTTAAAGATAAGTGACAAGGTGGTAACTCTTCTGTCCTCGCTATATGTTGACATGTGGCCTGTATGCAGCTCAACATGCAGCCAAACCCTCCTATCCTCCAATAAACTAGATTGAGCAAATCTTGAAAAGAACAGGTTTGTGTAATAGCGAAGAAAAAACATACAGTAAGAACACATATAGTACAACAATAAACAGTGGCTGTTTGTTAGAATTTGGCACTGGAGTCAAAAAACTATAATCGTACCTTTTTTTTAGGTGGTATACTCCAACTATTGTCAGGTACCATTGCTCTTTAGAGTCTTCAAGAGTAGTAGCTATTTGTGCATGACCTTTTCCAAATACTTACTCTTTGAAAGAAAAGAATAGTCTCTCATCTTTATCTTTCTTTGGAAATGACGTCTAAATGAAGAGAAATGTTTCAGTACTTCTGTTATTAGTTCTGTGTTATTAGATAGGCATTGACCCTGTGGTCTGAAGGGAAGAGGTGCAGTCCAGCAGTTTGTATCATCCTTGTACTAGTCCCTGCTCCATTATTTCTAAGAAGAATTTGTCCTCAATGGCCATTGCCTCCTGATTCTCATCCTTTGTTCTTTGAAAGACTGTGCACACAAAAGGACTTTTGTCAGTGTCAGAAGAAAGGGGCCTATGAAGGGAAAAATGGGTAATATGCGTGGCCTTTATTTTCTAAGGACATGGTTGTGGCATGAAAAGAGAAGGTCTTCCATTCTTTAGTGTACTTGTAAGCATGCTGTTAACAGAGGTTGGATTGTCTTCCTAGACAGACATCCCCTATGATTACCCATCCTAAGTCTAGCCTTTGAGCATAAGCAGCATCGTGGGGACCATTTATCTGAACTCTTGCTTTTTGGATTCATAAGATATCTCTCCCAAAGGGTAGCATTACCTGAACTTGAGGCTCAAGTTTTGGCATTCGATGTGCTACGTGTTTCCAGTATGGGCAATAAATTGCTGTAATTTGTGTAAGAATTTCAAATCTATGATAAGGGATCTGCATTATGTAAGAGTTAATAAGGACAGACATATCTGTCTGTCTAAGGACTTAACTCGGTAGCCAGATGCTCTTCTCCCTACTACCTCCACAGTTCCTGCACAAATTCTTAGGAAGTAGAGTGCTGGAGCTCTTAATGCTAAAAATAAGGTTGTGTTGATTGAAGACTTGCTACTTTAGTCACCTAGAATTGTATAATGCTTAATGGCTTCTTTTGGCCTGCTGGGTGGATTCTGACTAGATTTTGGAGAAGCACCTGCCACTCATGGCTACTTTTCAGACCTAAGTGTATTGTGAAGTGATTTCTGCTGTAGTTGTAGCAGTGTACTTTTCCTTCCCACCATGCTCACTGGTGCTGTGTGTAAAGTCCACGAGGCTTGCCCATATCAGCTATGTTTTAATTGGAATTGTAACATTCTGTGCATTTTATATTGACTTAATAGTCCTTGGTGAAGAGAGATGTCGATGAGAACACTTAATTAAGAATATAGTTCTATGTTCTTACAACTAATTCTAATCTAAGCAGCTGTGATATTATCTAGAAGATTAAAAAACATACAAAGGTGAAAGTGCACTGCACTCTATAATAACCCACCTCAACTAATCTAAAAAAAATCTAGCTATTAACATACATAGGAAATGTGCAATAAAAATAGAATAAAAAATAAATCAAAATCAGCCATAAACATTGCAATTCCTATGTAGCATAAAACATGTGCAACAAAACATGAAAGAATCATAGTGGCATCAATATTGTAATTCTCACTATGTGTTATAGAAACCCAAACAGTCCATGGAAAAATCCTGTCACTTTAATATAGTAATCCCACACAGTTTCAGAAGAATATTGCCGATTAAAAAAGTGTTCAAATGTAATCAATGGTGCAAACCATCAAACCACGTTCTCACTTCAGCATGAGTACTCACCGAATAGTATTGACCTCTTTACTGGGAATGATTTAAACGTCACTTTGGGCTTACAGAAAATTATTCACAACACTCCCTCAGATGTTATCAGATTCTGTCCTCATTAGGGACACTATTGTGTGTTTTCTCAATTACTATTTTTTTTTTAATTCGGTGTAAGGGACAGTGCTTAGTCTTACATCTTTTAGATATTTCACATTTTCTCTGAGTGAAAATAACTGGCCGACCTGTGAAAGGCATCTTGAGCAGTCACACTAGTTTTGTGCACTACGGTGCCTTTTAAGCCCTTAATATGCAGCACATGAGAATATGAAATCAAAATGAGGATAATTTCTTGTTTTAGCTTGCTTGCGCACAAAGTCCACAAAAAAGAGAAGGGGGGGAATTGAACATTAAATTGTCTTTTAAATCTGGAGCCACTGCTCCTGCAAGTTATAATGGAACTTCTCTACAATGGGATTGATAACTCTGTCTTTGTCAAAGAATGCTACCTGAAGCTCCATTAATATGTCAGTTAGCTTTCTGAGTTTCTGATAAGCTTGGTTAGGTATTTTTAGGAAAGTTATCAATCCTTTTTGAACAGTTCATTTTCTATTGCTTCTGCTAAGCCATAACACTCGTCAAGTTTGTCCCAGACCATTTTAATGTCCGTCTCTGTATAGTTTATGTTTATTGTCTTGATTCTTTTAGCATGCTCAAAAGACTCATTTCCAAGCCAGGAAAGAAAATTGCTAGATTCATGTTGATGGGGGAATCCCTCTTGTGGAGCTATTGTGTTCTCCTGGCGGTGACACACAGTGACTATTGTCATTGCTACTGGCAATCGCCTGCTAGAAATCTGACATGCTGGTTGTACCCAAGCTGATTGATCGCTCAACTTGGGTACAATCAGTCTGCCTATACATCTCGAATCTCAGCAGTCCCTGCTGAATTCACACTGTGTGATAGGAATACACCTTCAGTGCCATTATGTAGTGCTACTTAGATGCAACTTTGGTAAAGTTTTTGCATTCTATGGGGCCAAAATTACACTGGAGCACTGGAATCACACCAAAGTAGTACAAGAATCTCTTTTAAATCTGCTCAGTGCAGAGTCAGTTATGTGAACAGACCCCATTGAAAACAATGTAATTTCCCTTGTCATGTGATTCTTTAGGACCTCAGTCGCATCTGAAATTGCACTAGTATGAACCAAACCTAACAGGGTTTTCTTTCATATAAAGTCTATTGGTATCTTCATAGAAGTCTCAACTAGTAGTTGTCATTTTTGCATTTTTACCTCTATTTCCAAAGATGTTTCTTGCTGCACATTTTTAGCCTATAAGTATACTTCCTTAACCTCTAGAGGTGCTTTCTCTTTTTTTGCAACTTTATTTCTAATTCTTGCTTAGCAAAGCATGCTCAAGCTTTAGCAGCTTCAGCTTTTGCTCAGACAATTGCAAATGCATTGCTTGCTTAAAAAGATCTAGGCTGGAGGAACTTGTCATGTATTAAGACACCCAACTCTGTGACATGTTGTAGCCTGTGTGCAGCATGCAGCTAAATCCTCCTGCCTTCCAATAAACCAGACTGTGTGAACATATCTTGAAGAATAAATGTGTGCAATGAAAAAGCACACAGTGGGTAAAACTGGTGGGAAAAGTAAAAGAGAAAACACATAGTAATGTAGCACACCCCCTTAAGGGCTGCAGGGATCCCCCACCCTGCACAGCCAGGCACACATAATTTCCAAAGGCACTCCAGAGTTAGAGAACAGTCTGTGACTTTGTTTTGTTTGTTTATTGAGGGATAATAACTTGGATAGCGATGGGAGATTATGGGATTCCCATGTGACTTCAGAACAAACGTCAGGGACAACTCTTCCTATATACATCTCTATATATAGTTCCTCTCCTTCCTCCAGCACTCACTTGCTTACAGAACCCAGCTGGTACACTGTGTATGTCTGACAATCCCTCAGTCAGACTGAAGCAATTGCCCATTATAGGCAGGAACCTGAGGCCCCATGAGGGTGTAGCAAAAGTTCAGTGTCCAGCATACATTCCTCCTGTGGCTACTGATCCCAACACAACCTCTTCAGGCATTGCCAAAGTGCCTGGCTGCAGCTGTCCCTTTCACTAGCCCTCCAGGCTAACTTCTCTTCACAGTCCTCCAGACTGACACTCTCCAGCCCACCCGGCTGACTCTCAGGAGATCTCCCAGATATGCAGACCTGCTCCCACAGCTCCTGCTGTCCTCTCTCCTTGCTCCTGTGCATCCAGGAAGGGTTTCCTCCATGAGTTTTAGGGGGAATCTTTCAGCACCCGAGTCCCAGGCCCAAGGTCACCCCCCCCCAAATTAGGGGGCACCCTCAAAGGCCACCGATAGCCTCCTCGGCACACCATCTCCATCTTCCACTGGACTGCCCCTGCTGGCATGCCTCATGTCTATTTATGAGGTAAACTCTGCCCCCTGCCAGCCCAAACCTGGGGATTGGCTGAGGCCTCGTAAATATGCATGGTAGCCCCTCTTTGCTTCCACCCTTTAGCTCTGTAAGTTTCTGCAAACTTTCAGACCAGGGGGAGGTGCCAGAGAGAGCTGCCAGATGAGTCATCCAGCCCTGAGTCACTAATCCCTGACCTAGATTTACAGCCCAAGCCTGGCCCTCAGCCAAGCTAAAATGTTCCTACACTAACATTAGTTCTAGCACACACTAGCAAAATGAATCATGCTTTGCTGGGGTTTTTCACCTTCCTCTGGATCAACTGTGGGTGAAGGATTGTGTATATGGGATTGTATGATTTTTTTTTTAATTGGTTGAACTGAGCTTTTGTCAAAACTGTTGTAATATGTACTTTGGAAGTACAGGAAAAGTCATATTAGACTGGTTTGAAAGCCAGTAGAACTAAATATACATATGGAGATTTGCTCCATCTGCAGAGAATCATTTCAAGAATTATGATTGCTTGGATTCTTAAAATGCATGATTTTGTAATTTCATGCAAAAGTCAAAAAATTGGACAGGTAATACTTGACTAGAGGGTATTCTGTTAACCTGTCTGGGGCTCCTGGCTTCTTCTAAAGTAGATCAGAATCTTACATTGATTCACTTTACTGAGGTTACAAACCATAGTGAGATGGGAATACATCAAACAATCTGTAAATTATTCCTAAAGCACTCAAGAAATATAAGTGTTATCGTGAACATGCACTGTTGACATTTTTATTACAATGGAGGAAGCAAGTGCTAATAAGTGCTAAAAACAGCATATGTTCACAGGTATTGTGCAGTGCAGTGAAGTGATGTCATCCCTGCCCCCCCCGGAACAGCAGCAATTGTGCTCCCCTATCCCCCAAACTTTTCTGATCAGGGACACATAACCTGTCTCTTTTCTACAAATTATCCCCTTATCCCTCCGCTTATTGACCACTGGGAAAATCAGCTTTTACATTTGCCCCACTTGCTGCTATTGCACCGAAATACACAACCCCACTTGCTGCCAGTACAGCAATACAGTCTACCGTGATGGGATACTTCTTTAATCCTATACTCCAGTCCTATCTAGGACCTTATTATTATTTACATTACCTTATTATTATTTTCCGGCATTCCTCCTGTCCGCCACACCCAGATCTGCGCAGGGAACAATGTATATATAAAAATGACCCAATACAGGATTAGATCTACACACTGTTCAGTTTATTTTTGGCTTGTACAAGATCTTAAAGGGTTGTAAAGGTTCCTATTTTTTCACCTTAATGCATCCTATGCATTAAGGTGAAAAAACACCTGGCAATAACGCCCCCCCAGCCCCCCTGTTTACTTACCTGAGCCCGTTCACCTTCTGTGCGCGTCCCCCGGCGTCCTCTTCTCCATGGAGTCTGGCCATTGATTGGATAGATAGGATAGATTGATAGCAACGCAGCCATTGGCTCGCGCTGCTGTCAATCACATCCAATGACGCAGCCCGCTGGGGGCAGGACGAGTCATACACAATGTGTCTATGGACGCAGCGTGTATGACAGGGAGCGCGTCCGCAAGCTAACCCCCTCAGGATAGAGCTTCCCAGAGGGAGGTTAGCTATTGTGGGGAGGAGCCGAGACAGCCGCCGAGGGACCCCAGAACAGCAGGATCCGGGCCACTCTGTGCAAAACAAACTGCACCATGGAGGTAAGTATAACATGTTTGTTGATAAAGTGTTTTACAGAAAAAACAGTGGCGCTGCAAACATAAATCTATAAAATAAATTCAGAAGTGCTAAATAATGCAATAAATTATGCATATTAAACACAAAGTCCATGCATAGTAATAAGGTCCATATGGGAAGTTAAAAAATCTTCTTAAATCAGAATAATAAAAAATGTGTATGTCTTCCACCACACCAAATGTGATTTGTGTTCCACTCCCTGTTGAAATTGCACTCACCAGAAAGATATGCCTTGCATTCTCATGCTCGGCAAACAAGCTGTTAAAAACCACCAGGGTTTAATCAGACATCGGCTCACAGCAGCATTCAATACGGGAGGAGAATCCCATTGAACACCATGGCGGCGGATCCAGACTCATCCTCATCCAGCTGCAATAATACACCGACGGATCCGCCGCCATGGTGTTCAATGGAATTCTCCTCCCATATTGAATGCTGCTGTGAGCCGATGTCTGATTAAACCCTGGTGGTTTTTAACAGCTTGTTTGCCGAGCAAGAGAATGCAAGGCATATCTTTCTGGTGAGTGCGATTTCAACAGGGAGTGGAACACAAATCACATTTGGTGTGGTGGAAGACATACACATTTTTTATTATTCTGATTTAAGAAGATTTTTTTACTTCCCATATGGACCTTATTACTATGCATGGACTTTGTGTTTAATATGGACACTCTTACACGTGGAGATTTTTTATATATAATTTCTTCTGTTAACCACTATTCGATATTTTTTATTTATTGCATTATTTAGCACTTTTGAATTTATATCACGGATATTTGTTTGCAGCACCACTGTTTTTTCTTTAAAACACTTTATCGATTTATTTTTATTTAAGTTGGCAGCTTTTAGGGGATATCAACATTTTATGCATGAGCGCAGTGGTGGCACATTGAGTTCAGGAGCGGGGAACTTGTGTATCAGTTTTAATAACATGTTTGTTATTTAAAAAAAAAAAAAACAAACAAACCTATACAACCCCTTTAAAGGTTAGGATTAAATGGGTGTTATTATATTGTTTTCCACCAATAAGGGGTACATGTTTGAATGATATATTTCCTTTATAAACTTACTTATTCAATGAACCAATTATAATGATATTTAGAATTCTTTACATATCTGTATCTAAGCAAAACTATTATGTCACTTAGAGTTTATAAAAACTCCTGTGGTTTCCTGTCAGACAAGACACATCATCTGGTACATATATCAGTTCCTCATATCAAGTTTCACAATTAACACAAACTTACTGTTAAGTAGGGATGAGCCGAACATCCCCCAGTTCGGTTCGCAGCAGAACATTCGAACAGGCAAAAAATTAGTTTGAACACGTGAACACCGTTAAAGTCTATTGGACACGAATGTGAAAAATCAAAAGTTATTGCCATAAAAGGTGTTTGGGGACCCGGATCCTGCCCCAGGGGACATGTATCAATGCAAAAAAAGTTTTAATAACTTCAGCTTTTTTGGTAGCAGTGATTTTAATAATGATTAAAGTGAAACAATAAAAATGAAATATTCCTTTAAATATCATGCCTGGGGGTGTCCCTAGTATGCCTGTAAAGTAGCGCATCTTTCCCATGTTTATAACAGTGTCACAGCCAAATTACATTTCATTCAAAACTGCTTGCGGCTGTAATGTATTGTCGGATCCCGGCAATATAGCTAAAAATGCCAAAAAAAAATTAGCGTGGATGTTTCCCCCCCTCCCCAAAATCCATACCAGGCCCTTCAGGTCTGGTATGGATATTAAGTGGAACCCCGCACCCAATTTTTTTTTAAAAAGGGCGTGGGGGGCCCCTAGGCACTATATACTTTGAACCGCAGTATATATACTATACGGCCTGCCCTATATACTCTGCAGAAAATTGGGCCTTAGGTGTTGCTGGTACCAGAACACTCTAAGCCCTCACAGTTACTCTTGTTGGGCGCAGGAACGGGCCCTGCTGTGAAATATTGTATTAAAAGTTGTAATTACATGCCCCTGTTAAACAGGTGCGGAAAAATTGGGCGTTGGGTGGTGGTGGTGGTACCACAAAACTGTAACCCCTCACAGATACTCGTGTTGGGCGCTGGAACGGGCCCTGCTGTGAAATATTATATCAAAAGTTGTACTTGCATCCCCCTGTTAAACAGGGGCAGAAAAATTGTGCCTTGGGTGGTGGTGGTGCCACAACACTGTAACCCCTCACAGATACTCTTGTTGGGCACAGGAACAGGCCCTGCTGTGAAATATGACTGCCAGTTTCTTGTCCTTCTGTGGCACCCCCTCTCTCTAGGCTCACATTACTCCCTCAACCTGGGAACCAACATCGGAGCCTTCAAATCGCTGTGCATCCTCCAACCAATACTCTGGTCAAATAATTTTGGGGACTCCTCCGTGCATGATGGTGGGACTATGGAAGGAGTGACTGTGGACAAGGAGCCGGTGGAATAGGCCGCTTTGGCAGCTGCACTTGAGGGCAAGTTACTCTGAGCCTGGATGACAGAGGATGAGGAGGATGAGGACGGCTTTGTTATCCACTCCACCAACTCTTCTGCATGTTGTGACTCAATAACATTGCCAGCAGCAGCAATAAAAGGACAGGCGTGCCCCACGGCCACCTGCAGAGGATGCACCAAGTCCATGACCACCACTGTTGACTGTAGACACAGAGGCTGCTTGCCCTCTTTTAGTGGCCTGAGAGCATTTGCCCCTCCTGGTGGCCTTCCGGACATGATGTATTTTTTGTTTTGCAACACCCCACTACACTGTATTAGATACTATGTACACTGCCTGAAGTGTATTAGAAAGTGTACAATGGCTGCACTGTATTGTATACTGTGTACACCACCAGAAGTGTAGTAGAAACTTAACACACTGTTTATAGATATTGTGTACACTGCCTGAAGTGTATTAGAAACAGTGCACCACGGAATGCACTGTAGATATAGGCTACACTGGATGCAGAGTAATTTATATGTATATATACATATAAATTACATATAGTCTATGCTAAATGCAGAGTATATATATATACCGTATTTATCGGCGTATAACACGCACTTTTTTCCCCTTAAAATCAGGGGAAAATCGCGGGTGCGTGTTATACGCCGATCCCCTGCGATCCTGACCTGTCAGAACGAAAAAATCGTTGACCGCGATTTGAAAATGGCGCCGCCGGCGCCGAAATACACAGTGCCGGTCCTCGGCTCTTCTCGGCCGCTTTCGGTTTCACTCGAGCGCCGCCCGAAACTAGCCGAGTATACTCGGCTAGTTTCGGATAGCTCCGCTCACCGTCCGAGTGGAGTCGAAAGTGAACGAGAGCCGCCGAGAAGAGCCGAGGACCGGCTCTGTGTATTTCGGCGCCGGCGGCGCCATTTTCAAATCGCGGTCGGCGATTTTGAAGCTCAGAGGCTTCAGCAAGACTGCACTGGGGCAAGGCTGGACTGGGGCAATGCTGGACTGGGGCAATGCTGGACTGGGGCAAGGCTGCACTGGACACTGGGGAAGGCTGCACTGACATGGCTGCACTGACATGGCTGCACTGGCAAGGCTGCACTGACATGGCTGCACTAGCAAGGCTGCACTGACATGGCTGCACTGACAAGGCTGCACTGACAAGGCTGCACTGAGAAAGCTGCACTGAGAAGGCTGCAATGATGGGCATTTAAATGTAAGTTTTTTTCCCTTCAAGTTCCCTCCTAAAAGTTTTTTTTCCTTAAAATTCCCTCCTAAATTGAGGTGCGTGTTATACGCCGGTGCGTGTTATACGCCGATAAATACGGTATATACAATTGTTGCTGCTACACTTTTCAGTCATTTCACGGCAGCTCAGCACATCACTTCATGTACAAGCTTTGTCTCCACGTAAGTCTCTCATTAGGTCTACACACACTTTCTCACGCCACTCTTGGTTTTTTTGCATTCTGTATGTTTTTTCACCCTTTGCCTCATCTTTTCCTCTCCTTTACCACCTTACACTCCTATATTCTTTCCTTGTCATGTCAGCCCACCATCACTTTGTTCACATAACCCACAATTTTTTTTTTTTTTCTCACATTTTGTACATCATGTTTTAATTATTTTTTATATATTTTTTACTCATTTTTTTGCTCACTCATTCCCATGTACACTTTTTTCAGATCACCCCAGGTTACCATTTTGGGTTACCCTGGTTTTTCACCCACGCACCAGCTTTTGTGTCATGAACCATCGGGAGGTTCTGTCATGGGCGCCTTGCTGCACATGGCCATGAGTACCTCAGCTCCCGGGGGAGACTACTTTGGGGACCCTGATCACATGATCGCAGTACCTCATCACATTGGACCTTTTGTGAGTATTTAGGTTGGGCAAATCTGCCATTCCTTCACATTACCCAATAAATAGACTAATATAATTTATCAATGTTATACTCTGCAGACATACCTGAGCATCCGCCCCTGAAGAGTGTCTCTACGCGAAACGCGTCGGGCACATGTGATGCTGATTTATGTCTGTAATGGACATATCAACCCTGGTCTGCAGCAGATTAACAATTTTGACATTTTTATATATCTATTATGGTCCTAAAAACGTTCTCTTTTTTAAATTCACATTCTCGCTGCTAGTGCTGTCTTTTGTGTGATATGTACTTATATAAACCTATTCCATGCAATGTAACCATGAATTGTTTTGAATCATTATACTCTTGTAAATTTTTATCCATGCCACACCTGTATGTCTTGTGTGGGTGGATTTGACACGTATTTTACTAATAAAAATTTGCATTTATTTATTCAAACTTGCTTCCACAAAGTCATCCATCTCATTTAAAGTCCCACTTTCCCTTTGTTCATTATATACTACAGGGATGGAGGCACACCGCATATGTGCCTCATTTAAAGTCCCATCTTTCCCCTCCATGTCATATATATATATATATATATATATATATATATATATATAAAATATATATTAGACTGGCTGTGTATATTGCATATATATATATATATATATATATACATATATATATATCCCAAATACGCTGCCACTAACTGAATAACCTGCCTGTTTAATCTAACTCAAGCTATCTCTCTGTCCACGCCAACAACACTACACATGGCCGCTCTGTAAGCAGCCTTATATAGTGTGGGGCATGGACTTAGTCCCCCTGAGCCATGACTGGCCAAAGGCATCCTGCCATTTTGGCTCTCTCAGCAGAGTGCACTGTGATTGGCCAAAGCATGCAGGTCAGATGCATGCTTTGGCCAATCATCATACAGCAATGCACTGCGATCTCCACGGCGCTCAAATTTTATGCTCCATATGTTCAGTTCGTTTTAGAACAAATGAACACTCGAACCGTGGGCTGTTAAGCAATAATACATTTAAAGCTTACTGTTAAGCAATAATACATTTAAAGGAGTAATCCAGACTTAGGTTTCAATAACAGCGCACAAAGCAGTGTAGACATTTGGGGGCTTTTTACAAGACCCTTTCAACCAACTCTTTTGTCACAAATGTGGCAACTACAAACCCTGTTGCTCTTAATATGCCCTTCACATCAACCTGGATTACTTTCCCATAAATGTACCACTATCCCAAGCATAAAAAAAGTAGAGAACAATAAACATATCAGAATTAGTAGATATCAAGATCTCAGCTGTATAGCAATTGTCCATTAAAAATAAAGGGAAGGGGGAGTGACAGTCCAGAAAACTAAGAGGGAGGGGGCATCACAGTCTGTAGGTTAATGAAAAAAATAGTCCTCGGCAAAAATATAAAACACCAAAAGAATCTCTCTTGTATGGCTTATGAATGTCCATAAAATTTCCAGTATACAAAAAAGTCCACATTATTTCACTCCGTAATCTCATTCCCTAAACTTTTGAAATACCCCCAAGCATCTGATTAAAACTTGCCTCTTTATAAGGACAGAACTTGACATCCAGAGACAGACTGGGACTGATGCTTTTGAGCTAGGCTTGGGTCTTTAGTCTGGTACCTCAGATCTCTCTCTCATGGCGTTCACTGGGGTCCTCAGGGTTCGCATCATGGCTGCCCCTCAAGGCATCATTTGTTTGAACATGTTTCCAGCAGGAGTCCCCCTTTACTCATCCCAGGACCTCCTGCAGCATTAGAACAACAAAGATGAGCAACAAAGATTTCCATGTAAAAGATGTAGTCATCCCTTCAAGTATCGAGCATCCGGATAGAAGCATGAATGGGGGGGGTCATTTCTTCACATGAATGGGGCTGGGGGTGAATACTCTCCATCCAACATGAACAACCACAGAATTACCTACCTGACTATTAATTAAGGCCTTCCTTACCCATTGGAGGTGTTAAAAATAATATTCCTTGTTAATACAAACATAAGTCCATAAGTCTATTCAGCATGCAGAAATGTTTCCTAGTAATGGTTTTCATTATATAGATTCAATATATTCAACTGAACATTTTTCTCAAACCCCGCATTGCAGCCAGATTCAATAAAACATAAACACTTTTAGTTCCTTATTCCCTCTTGACCCAAGTGGAGACCAAGGGTCTCAGAACAGAACATTTTACCCAAGCACATATTCTGACTCAGGAGTTAGTTTCCCAACTTTGTAAATGTATGTGGTTATCATAAACAAAATCAAACAATAATCAGCACTTTACAGCTGAAATTCTGGGAATTCAAAAACAATATATCCAAAAATAGTCACTTTAAAATTGTTATTCAAACTTTCCCACCAAACTTTAACATTTGGATTCAATATATGTAACACTTATTTTGGTCCTGATTGCTTAATTTCTCAATCTCCTAAAGTATTTATAATTTCACCCTTTTTCTCTCCTACTCTTAGGTATGAATACAAACACAATACATTTCCTGTTAACCTTGTACACAATTTAAGACAAACACAAATAACCTAGCCGTACGTATTTCAACCATTAAATGTGAATCCATAAACCATAATTAATTATTCTTGATACAATAAAAACTTTCCCATTCCTTCATTCTCATTCACTGGCCCTTCCATTCATTCATTTAGAATGCATTCTTCCATAATCATATGACAAATGCCCCTTCTTTTTTTTTTTTTTTTTCCTTTTTAATCACCAATATCGCATTAACTCTATCCACTTTACAATAGTATAGATTAGCAACAGAAGTTACATAGTTACATAGTAGGTGAGGTTGAAAAAAGACACAATTCCACCAAGTCCAACCTATGTGTGTGATTATATGTCAGTATTACATTGTATATCCCTGTATGTTGTGGTCGCTCAGGTGCTTATCTAATAGTTTTTTGAAACTATTGATGCTCCCAGCTGAGACCACCGCATGTGGAAGGGAATTCCACATCCTCGCCGCTCTTATGCCCCGTACACACAGTCGGACATTGATCGGACATTCCGACAACAAAATCCTAGGATTTTTTCCGACGGATGTTGGCTCAAACTTGTTTTGCTTACACATGTTCGCACAAAGTTGTCGGAATTTCTGATCGCCAAGAACGCGGTGATGTACACCACGTAAGACGAGACTAGAAAAGGCCAGTTCAGAACCACGCGCGGCACCCTTTGGGTTCCTTTTGCTAATCTCATGTTAGTAAAAGTTTGGTGAGAGACGATTCGCGCTTTTTCAGACTCGTAGATTTCAAATCGTTTTCTGCTGTTCAGTTTGTGCTTGTGGGTTTGTATCTGCTCTTCAGTGCGTGCAAGCAAGCTACGCGTGACTTTGTCATTGTGTTCTTGTTCGTTCGTTACTGTTTTTCAGGTCGCTCTTCACAGGCCTTGCTGTTCTTCAGTGCGTTCTGTTTCTTCGTTCTGAGCAGCCGACCGTTTTCTAGCCATGTTGCATATACGTACTCCTCGTAGAGTTCGTGCTGTGCGGGGGCTTGGTGTTGGGGTCCTGACCTTGAAGTCCAGTCCATGAACAGGGTGGGGAGGAGTTCATGGACCAAGAATTGGTTGCTTCAGCATGACCAGTTCTGTCATATGCCTTTGCTCCGTGAGATCCGTGAGAATAATCCTGATGATTTCAGAAACTTTCTCCGGATGACGGACCCCGTATTTCACCATTTGTTGGCTTTGCTGACCCCCTATATTAGGAGGCAGGACACCTGCATGAGGCAAGCCATCACTCCGGAGCAGAGGCTCGTCGCCACCCTGCGGTACTTGGCGACAGGGAGAAGCCTGCAGGACTTGAAGTTCTCAACAGGCATCTCCCCCCAGGCTCTGGGGATCATTATCCCAGAGACCTGTTCTGCCATCATCCAGGTCCTGCAGAAGGAGTATATTAAGGTAAGATTTATCCTTTAATATCACATTTTATTGTATTTAATGTTTGATAATATATTGTATTTCTTTCCTCATTCCCTAATTACCCTGATTGGAATATGCTGTGAATGTCCCCTTTGTTCTCATGTATGCTGGATTTTTATGTAATTATTTTTGTTGTCCTTCATACATATTTGCCTTCACTTACCTCCCCAGCATGGTCTCCTGGTCCTATATTCACCTCATGTAGTCACTTAACAATGTATTTTATCAGCTCCATAGTAGTGCTTTACCCCAAACACCCCCTAAAATGTGTTGAAATGTGATTTGTGCATTAAATTCAGGCAGAGTGCCAGAGGCTTTTTTTTGGGGGGTCCCCAAATCATTTGGAACCCTCCCTCCCCCCAACTGCTAAGTCAGCTGATATCAATTCTCTGTCTATCCTGAATCATCTATCTGCTGACTTTGCCAAACCCATACACACTATACCCACCTCTTTTGTGGTCAGATTTATGGATGAATTCCCCAAAGAATGTAGTGCAAGGGCCTGCCTGTATACTTTCAAATGGTACTGTTTAAAGTTTTTATATACTATTTTTATCTTGATAGGTAATAGCAGAATGTCCAAATGTGCTCAAATGTGTACAGTGTGTTTTTATATCTTTGTATTATGACAGTTCTTACCTGTCCAGTGGGCTGGACTAAGGTAACTAAGGAGGGGCTGCTCAAAGTAATACACATTATTTATGCATTCATCTCTCAATGAAGTGGAGAGGGTTACCTGTCCAAGAGCCCCCCCCTATAATGTTAGAAATGGCCCATGAGAGGGGGGGGGGAATATGATAGGTGTACCTTATACTTTGGTCTTTAAAAATTCCCATAAATAAATGTTATCTTGATGTTGGCCAAGAATGTTTGTGTCTAATCTGCTTTCCATGTTTATGTGCAAAAAGACTAATTTTTTTCCTCCAGTTTCCTTCCACACCACAGGAATGGCAGACTGTGGCCTCCCACTTTGCCCAGTGGTGGGACTTTCCTAACTGCGGAGGGGCAATTGATGGGAAACACGTCCACATCATCCCACCACCCAACTCTGGGTCGTACTATTATAATTATAAGGGATTCAATAGTATGGTGATGTTGGCGGTGGTGTCGGCTACTTATGAGTTCCTGTATGTGGACGTGGGGAAGAATGGCCGGATGTCGGATGGTGGAGTCATTGCCCAGACGGAGTTCTACAGGAGTCTCCAGAATGGCAGCTTGGACTTGCCACCTCCAGAAGACAATGTGGAAGGACTCCCATTCGTCTTCGTTGCGGATGAAGCATTTGCG
This sequence comes from Aquarana catesbeiana, assembly GCF_042186555.1. NCBI lineage: Eukaryota > Metazoa > Chordata > Amphibia > Anura > Ranidae > Aquarana > Aquarana catesbeiana. Next base: position 791,340,588 of record NC_133324.1, read on the forward strand.
CTGGGGGACCATCTTATGCGGCCATTCCCAATGAGGACCCTCACCCCGGACCAGAGGGTTTTTAATTACCAGCTGGCCAGAGCCAGAAGAGTGGTGGAGAACATGTTCGGAATCATGGCCAGCCGGTTCCGCCTATTTCTTACACCCATACATATGGCGGAGTATAAACTGAATCATATTATCCTGGCGTGCTGTGTTCTACACAACTTTTTACGGAAACATCCGTAAAATCTTTGGTGACATTTACTGCTTGTGTTTGTTTTAGCCGACCCTGACAGAAATGTGGTGAGTCCTGAAAATGGCGTGATTGTGTAACCTTATACAAAGCACTGTTGGGTGATATTTACTAAAGGCAAAGACACTTTGCACTACAAGTCCACTTGAAACTGCACTTGGAGAGCAAAGTGGATTTGCCCTTAGGAAATAACACCCATTGTCACAGAAAAAAACAATTAGAGCACCCCAAAAGTGTTGTAGCGTTGAGACAATAATCCACACATTCTTGATTAACAATCTTTCCTGTCGCATCATGGCAGCATACACCTATGGGTTGTGGCTCCGCCCCCGCAACCTGATAGGACCGCGTAGCTATTAAAGTCTGAGAGAGCCCCTGCCCCAGCATTCTCCTTTTTTTCCTCACCTGTCAAGGACCGAAAACATGCATCCCTTACCTAAACATTCGCCCCAGCCAGGTTCTAGCCTCTCCTGGGTGGAAGTCCTATCCTGTACAGCCTCTAAATGAGCTCAATGGAAGGAACCCCACTCTGATGGTCTCAGGGGTATGTTACAATACATTACAAACCTTAAACAGGTTTATGGATCGCAGCGGTCTCCAGCTCCTTTCAGTGCACCTGTGGGTAACTTCCCCTCCTGTCTGTCTCCATAGCTCCAGCTTGTCCCCCCTCCGCTCTCTGTGCCTAGCACCGAGCGTCTCAGCTCCTCGCGCATGCGCAAACAGCGGTATCTCGTCAGGGCATCCCACTTTCCAGCTTCCAAAATGGCGTCGGAGGCCTCGGAGCGCATCTGAGCATGCGCGAGCGTGACGTCATCACCGCCGCGACGGCGGCAAGTTTAAAAACGCTGTAATGTCAGCATTTTCTTGTCTCTTCTCTCCTGAACCTGTAAGGAGGAATTTTGACCGGATCTCTTTGCTACTCTACCCAGCTGTTCTACCCTGTCTCTCTCTTGCTATCTCCACGCCCAGGTAAGATCTATGGTGTTTTTTCTTTGCTTGTTTACTATCTGCTATCCCATGCATGCTAAGCCACCTATATATTATAGGTTGATTCATCACCTTTCATGGAGACCGTTGCCCAGGTAGACCATTGCCAGCCTACTAGGTAAGAGGGGATGATGGGTAAGTATGAAGAGGAAGAAAAAAGAGAGCCCTCACTAATGCTGTTTAAATTGAACAGCCCCACCAGGTCTTCCAGATCGTCACATTCAAGACGAGGGGAGCCTTCAAGAAGGAGCCGCTCAAGCCACAGGCAGAGTCGCTCAGAGCGCGGCAGAAGTCGCTCAAGTCGCAGAAGCCGCTCAAGTCGCAGGAGGAGCAGATCAAGTCGCAGGAGAAGCCGATCAAGATCAAGGCATAGTCGCTCCCACCACAAGAAATCCCCTGCGCGCAGGAAATCTCCTGTCACCCAGCCTTCCCGTCCACCCGGGAACTCCTGCTGGATTTGCGGTGCTACAGCACTTCCAGACAAACTAGCCTGTCGCACATGCTTCATTGAGGCAACTAAGGACAGAGAAACAGAGGCAAGAGAACCAATCGAACCATCACCACAAGTCGCAGAGCCAGAGGCCAGCAGACCTATACAAAGTACCTCATCCACTGCCCCATCATCATCAAAGACGTCAGACCCTCTCTCTGACACTGATGATCTAGAGGCATCCACCGGCTTCGACTTCTCACTGATCGACCCATTCGTGAAGTCAGTAAAAGAGGCGATCGACTGGGTGGAAGAAAAAGAAACTCCTCAAAAAGTGAGGAAATACTTTCCAAATCTTAAAAAAGACCCAGAGAACTTCCCGTTCATTGAGGAACTTGAGGATCTAATTAAGGATGAGTGGCAAAAGCCAGAGAAAAAAACTGGCCTCAGCAACAGATTATCAAAGCTCTATCCACTTAAAGAGCCTAACGTCAACCCACTAATATCTCCTCCAGTGGTCGACTCTTCTCTAATGCGCCTCGCCAGGCACGTAACACTTCCAATAGAGGATGCAGTCACATTCAAAGATGTCCTGGATAGAAAGATCGATCTGGATCTTAAGAGAACCTACCTCTCGGCAGGTGGCGCTTGCAGGCCAGCAATAGCATTGGCTGCCGTTGGTAAGGCTATCTCAAGCTGGTCCACGATGGCCGAGAAGCTGGTATCAGAAGGAATGGAGCAGGAGAAAGTTATCTCAGCCCTCCAAGAACTTAGTCTTGCAGGCGACTTTGTCGCAGAAGCCTCTGTGGATATAATTAAAACCACTTCAAGAGCAATGTTAAGCTCAGTAATGGCCAGAAGGGCGCTCTGGTTAAAACCCTGGTCGGCAGATCCCTCCTCAAAATCCAATTGGTGTAAAATACCCTTTGATGGCGTAAACCTTTTTGGAGAAAAACTGGACTTGGCTGTTTCTAAAGTCACGGGGGGAAAATCGGGACTCATCCCTTCAGATAGGAGGCCCAGACAACAGAGACCACCGGTTTCTAGAAGAAATCTGCCAGATAAATACAGAGAGGCAAGATCCTACAGGCCCGGAAAAGAGTATAGGAGGAACTGGAAGAATCCCCAGTCATCATTCCTCAAGCTCCAAAAGTCTAAGACCCTTGCCACAGGGGAACAAAAGTCTTTTTGAAGGTGCGTCCACCCAACCAGCTTTAGTGGGGGCCAGACTCATGAGTTTCAAGCAGGTCTGGGCGGATACAATAAAGGACCCATGGACGATAGACACTGTCCAGTTCGGGCACAAATGGAAATTCAAGACACGGGCTCCAAGAGACCAATTCTCTGTAACCAGATTACCGGCATCCCGGGAAAAAAAGGATGCTACTGACAAGATACGTCCAAGACCTGTTACAAAAGGAAGCCATAGTGGAAGTTCCAATATCCCAAAGGTCAACGGGATTCTACTCCCCGTTGTTTCTGGTGAAGAAGTAATCGGGGGATCTACGCCCTGTCTTAGATCTAAAGAATCTCAATCGCTCAATCTTAGTCGAGACATTCAAAATGGAGAGCCTCCAGTCAATTCTTTGGGCCATGAATATCGGGGATTGGATGCTTTCCGTCGATTTACAAGACGCCTATCTGCACGTCCCCATTCACATCTCATTCCAAAAGTTTCTCCGCTTTGCGGTAGGTCTCCATCATTTTCAATTTCGAAGTCTCCCGTTCGGGATCTCCACCGCTCCAAGGACATTCACAAAAATCTTACTGCTAGTAATAGCCTTACTAAGAGAACAAGGATTGAGAGTCCATCATTACCTGGACGACATCCTTTTGTTAGCAGACAATCAGGATTCCCTTCTACTGCATTGATCCATTCTGATTACCACCTTACAAAACTTCGGCTGGATCATAAACTGGGGGAAAAGCAATCTGCAGCCCACTCAGAGAATGATATTCCTGGGGGCGGAACTAGACACCCGTCTCAATACGGTGGAACTTCCGCGGGAAAAAATTCCCAGCCTCATTCAGAAGGCAAGAACGTTATTAGCCTCTACCACACTACCAGCCTCAGCATACTGGGGTCATTCTCAGCAACCATCCCAATGGTACAATGGGCCCAATGGAACACCAGACCTCTGCAAGCATCACTGTTAAAACAATGGAACGGGGTATCATTGTCTCAGCCAATCATAGTCCAAAAAGAAATAAAACAATCACTCTGGTGGTGGACCAGATTGAACAATCTGAAGAGATGCAGGCATATAGTCCCTCTTCCTCAGGAAATAATCACTTCAGACGCCAGCCTGAAGGGCTGGGGGGCACACTACCGCCATCACGCAGTCCAGGGCCTTTGGACATTCAGAACACAGAACGTGGTTTCAAATATATTGGAGATGAAAGCAGCTTTCCAAGCTCTGTTAGCCTTCAGCCCCCTCCTCAGGGGGAAAGAGGTCCTGCTAAAATTGGACAACAGAGTGGCAGTTGCCTATATCAACAGGCAGGGGGGCACCAGGAGTCGCTCTATGATGCAGGAAGTCCGTCCAGTCTTCGAGTGGGCACAGCTGAACCTGTCGGGATTAACGGCAGTGTATGTCCCAGGAGTCCAAAATCAACTAGCCGACTCTCTAAGTCGGACCTTTGTATCAAACAACGAGTGGGCCTTAAGTCACCAAGCCTTTACCCTCATAACCCAAACCTGGGGGATACCAGATATAGACCTGGCGGCAACACCGGTCAACACGAAATGCCAGAGATATCTAGCCAGAATTCCTTTCCCATCGGCAGAAGGCACGGATTGCCTACAACACGACTGGAACTTCCGTTTGGGGTACATATTTCCGCCAACGCCACTCATTCCGAGATTCTTACTCAGACTCAAGAGGTCGAAAGCCACAGTGCTAGCAGTCCTCCCATTTTGGCCGAGACGACCATGGTTTACGACGCTCCTCCAATTGAGCACAGCAGAACCACTGACACTCCCAATGACAGCGGATATACTGTCGCAGGGGCAACTCCTTCACCCATTTCCGGAGAGGCTGCATCTAACAGCATGGAGATTGAAAGGACTAGGTTCTTAGTCCAAGGTTGCTCCCAGAAAGTGATAGACACTCTCCTCCAGGCCAGAAAATCCACGACCAATAAAACCTATAAAAGGGTTTGGGAGAGTTTTCTCTTAATCGCACAACAGCAATCCTGGAACCCGGCATCTCCATCAGTTGCTCAGATCCTCGAGTTTCTCCAGTTAGGTCTAGATAAAGGTCTTGGGTCTAGTACCCTGAAGGTACATGTATCAGCCCTATCCGCTATGACAGGAGTGAAATGGGCTCAAGAACCTCTCATCATCCAATTTCAGAAGGCTTGCCTAAAGTTGAGACCACCTAGGAAACCTTCCTTCCCGACATGGGATCTTTCAGTAGTGTTGGAAGCCTTATCCCATGAGCCATTTTTTCCGTTAGAGAATGTTTCCCTGTGGGACCTAACTCTCAAAGTCACTTTCCTAATAGCAATTACATCAGCTAAAAGGGTATCGGAAATTCAAGCCTTACAGGCTAAGGAACTTGATGTTCTATCCAGACAAAGTAGTCTTAAAACCATCGGATCGCTTCATCCCGAAAGTGTCATCATCTTTCCACTTTAACCAAGAACTATGTCTCCCCACCCTCTCCACAGAACAGGGTGATCCACATCCGCTTGACATAAAGTCGAATATCCAGGCCTACCTCTTGGCAACCAGCAATTTGAGGAAGACAAAGGACCTACTGGTCATTCCTCATGGGTTTAGAAGAGGACAAGCAGCAACCTCTCGCACCATCGCAGCATGGTTGGTGAAGATCATTAAGAGAGCTTACGCATCTAACAACGCACGAGTACCTGAGGGCTTAAGGGCACACTCCACAAGGGCAATGGCGACCTCCTGGGCGGCCTACTGCAGGGTATCAGCCGAAACCATCTGCAAAGCAGCCACTTGGTCTTCAAAAACCACCTTTATTTCTCATTATAAAGTGGACTCCGCTAGATTGTCCACGGTAGAATTTGGGAGAGCAATTATTCAGGCTAACTCCTCAATACCTTCTAAATAAAAAACTTATCTTTTGCTCATACCCACCCAGTTTGCGAGGAAAACGGAAAATTGTATACTCACCTTTCCGTAATTTTCCTTTCCTGTCGCATCTCATGGCAGCATACAAATGCCCACCCATCTGAGGTGAGGTATATATACACAGAGAATGCTGGGGCAGGGGCTCTCTCAGACTTTAATAGCTACGCGGTCCTATCAGGTTGCGGGGGCGGAGCCACAACCCATAGGTGTATGCTGCCATGAGATGCGACAGGAAAGGAAAATTACGGAAAGGTGAGTATACAATTTTCCGTTTTTTAATACCTGCACAGTCACATGTGCATTTAGAAAAGGTTTTTAAAACAAACCAACATGTTTGTTGTATAACAATTTTTGGGGTCACATTAGAAAAAGTAGAAATGTCCATTTAAGATAAAACAGGCATGTTTAAAACCCACAAGAAAGACACAAATCTTGAATTTACAAAGTTCACATTTGGTAGAACTTGAAGGCAATATCAGACATGAGTATTTAGAAACTGTGTTTGATATTGCGTTCAGATGGGGTGAAGTCACCCCCGGAAAAGCCAAATTTTGAAGATGAACACAAATAGCCGAATGTCAACATGTGCTAGCTGCCATCATGGGGGATCAAGGGATGTGTTTTGGGGGAGCAACCCCTTCCTCACAGCTACGTCATTATTGAGGAAGGGGTTGCACCCCCAAAACGCATCCATTGATCTCCCGTGATGGCAGATAGCACATGTTGACACACTGTGTGGATCCTCAAAATTTGGCTTTTCTCTAATTAGACAAAAAAATTTAAAAATTGTAGCACACCATAAAAGAAAGGGATTTGGAGGGGTTTTAAACTCTCCCCAAAACATCAATGATGTTCTTATTTTTTTTGAATAACATCATTGATGTTTTTCTTGATGTTTTCCAAGTCCCTATTACACCCCATGATCTCCCCAATCAGGATCTGTGCACTTTCCGAGGTGAAATGCCCTGGATCCACAACATCACGATCACCTAAAAAGATAGAAACCGAAAAAAAACATGTATTATAAATATGCCGGCATCCATCTCTTACCTGTGCCTGTGGTCGCAGACACTCACCTGTTGTGGTGCAAATTTCCACCACGTCTTCCTCCTCCTGCTCTTCTTGTCTTTGGTGGATTTCCCCTTCTTCCAGAGGTGGGGGGTCTCTGTTCTCCTCGGATGAGGGGTGTCCTCCGAGTCTTTTCTCCCCTATGTTAAAAAAAATGGTATATTTAGCACACAGATATTTGACGGCAGAACTATAAATATGAAACATTGCTTGGAAGTGGGGTACAATTGTCTGTTTTGGCAGATTTCCAAGATGTAGAATTTTTAGTGTCCTTTGTCAAGCTTCAATACTTTACCTGTTTTGGATGGATTCATAGTATCCACTGGAGCACCTGTGTGGGCCCCCTAATAAATAGGGTGTTCTTGTGTCCCACACTAGTGCTCCAGCTTCCAGATGTGAAAACTGCTGCTGAGTGTCCTCTCCTTACACAGAATCGAGTTTGCATTTCATTCTAGTAACAAACCCATCTACACAACCAAATTATTTTCATACAAGTAGGCCCTAAAAAATGTGGTCAAATGCATATGGCCAAAACAATGGTGTTTTATAAGCCGAAAGAAAAATGTTTGATACGAACGAATAATGTGCCCATGAACATGAAAGTTGACATTATAAACTGGATAACAGTTAAGAAAAGCACATGGAGCAGCACGAACGTAATAAACACAAAAAGAATAGAAACACAGCACAACTACTTACTTTTTTGCAGCACTCTCCGGATCTTTCGGTACTGCTCGTGCTCTCTTAATTTTAGGTCCGACCACCGCTTCCTGAGCTGATCTTTCGATCGTCGTACCCCAAAATTCCGGTGCAGACTTTTGACCACTTTCGCCATTATCTTGGCCTTTCTGACATTGGGGTTGGGGTAAGGTCCATACTTTCCATCATAGTCGACCCTCTTCAGGATGTCGACCATCTCCAACATCTCCCCAAAGGACATATTTGAGGCCTTAAATCTTCTTCTTCTGGATCCAGATGTCTCTGGCTCTGGGCTTTCCTCCCCCTCCTCCTCGTTGCTATAATTAGCATGCACCTGCTGTGTCTCCGCCATGTGCTCTTCCCCCAATGCACTGAATGAAAAGGGGCAGGGAATAGACTAGAAGGAACGTCAGGGGCGGGCGGAGTTACACGCATGCGCAGTGTGTATAAAGCGTAACACGCGTGCGTAGTACGTACGATCTGTGAGCGGAGGAAGGAGTATCGGAGGCGCCGATCGTGATATTGAAGGTAAGATCTAAACTTGGCCCTATACTGCTTCTAGATTGAGTTATATACAAAATAATTCTGCACTGCCAGGGAAGAGACAAGCAGCTAACACAACCAACAAGATGTTACAAGTAGAAAAACACAATAAGTGTAGCGCTATAAAAATATGAAAGCGTCCAGTGTAAAAAACATTAAACCAGCAGTTCCAAATGTACTTGATAAAGAAGAGTCATCCTTATTAATGAAATTATTATTATTATTATTATTATTATACACGATTTATATAGCTCCAACAGTTTGCGCAGCGCTTTACAACATGGGGCAGACAGTACACTTACAATACAAATCAATACAGGAGGGATCAGAGGGCCCTGCTCGTTAGAGCTTACAATCTAGAAGGGAGGGTTAAGTGGAGACGAAAGGTAATAAATGTGGGGGATGAGCTGAAATGAGAAGTCTTCAGGAACTAGACATTTCAAGCAAATATGTAAACCATCTGGAGTGGAGACATGCACAACACCACCAAAAATGAAGAGGCTTACCAGGTGGTGAGTGGCTGTAGGTGGCCCGGAGGGGCGATGGAGTAGCTCACACATTGCTGTGTCCCTCAAAACGATGCTGGAACCGAGAGGTATGGAACAAACGACACGTTGATTGTATCCCTCAGAGCGGTATTAAAAACTAAATGATGGCGGTAGCTTTATTGTAGACCCTTACCAGCATCTGTTCTGTAGAAGTGAAGTAAGACACCCTTGCTGAAACCTTGTTAGAGTAGCAGTGCAATGAAAGTGGTTAAAGCCGTTTAAGACATTCCATTTCCGAACACAAAGGCAGCTACCGAACACTCCAATCAGCCGAACAAGAAACCCATACGAATAATTCTTCCCCCCAAGTACGAGACGAGGCTCTGTATGTTACTGAGCAGAGAGTTTCAACGCTTGGCTTTTGTTCAGTAGCCCGGTAATAGTATAAGGACTGTGTAGAGTGGACTCAGGTGCTAGGTTAGTTTTAATAATAACACATGGGTGTATATATATAATCTCAATCAAAATGTCAGGGCTGTGCTCAGCCTTTCCTTCTCTGAGCTGACCGCTCAGATGTCGGCTAATTGCCAGCTCCCATCTCTCTCCACAGTTACCCAGCTGTTGTTGATTCTGTTCGTCAGTCCTGCCTACTTAAAGTCGTCCAGCTCACTTGATCTCTGCCTTTGCCTTGTCAACATCACTGAGACTTTCTCCTGCATTCCTGTTGAAGACTTACTCGACTGACGTATCTTCTGGCTCCTGATCCTGCTTGCTGTACTACTACGTTTATTTCTGGCTCTCTGACATTTGCTTGGCTGACTACCCAATCCGGTTACTGAACTCTGGCTTGTTTTGACTACGCTTACTCTGTTTACCTTATTATTATTATTAAACAAGTGTGATTTAACTTTACTTCTGTCTCGGTCTGATTTATGATTCCTGATAGTAGGCGAAGGCCATGAATTCAGAAGATACAGTCAATCCACTTGTTGGTAATATTTTTTCCAGATTGGATGAGCAAGATCACCGCATGGATCAGTTTGCCATAGCGTTACAAAAGCTCCTGAGTCGCACGACTCACCTGAAAACTCCCACTGTGGCTGCTCCGGTACAGTGGGAGTTGCAGCCGAACCCGAGTAGCAGACCGTCCCTGCTGCTGTGCCAGTCTCTGTGCAGGCACCTGCCTCGAGTATTACCTCTATAAGAGGTATGTCTGTTTCCGCTCCGCTTCCCCAGCAATTTGGGGGCGATCCAGTTCAATGAAGAGGGTTCTCAACCAGGTTGAGATTTACTTTGAGATGCTGCCCCAGGCATTTCCCACAGATGCAAAGTAGATTTTGTGATATCTTTGCTTTCTGAGAGAGCCTTGGCCTGGGCAAACCCTCTATGAGAGACGCAAAAACCTGTTGTCTTGAGTTACCCTGACTTTGTGACCTCCTTTAAAAGGGTATTTGATGTTCCCACATGCTCCGCTTCTACTGCCAAGTGCCTCATGTCCATCAAACAGAGTACGAGAACTGTTGCAGACTACGCCATTAAATTCCTTACTCTGGCAGCAGAGGTTGCTTGAAACAATTAGACCCTCGTGGCTGCTTTTCCTCAAGGTCTCTCAGATTCCATCAAGGATGAGATAGCAGCCCGAGATATACCCACTGAGCTGGAGATGTTGATCACGTTTGCCATCCTCATTGACTCCAGACTCAGAGAAAGACTCTCTTTTAAGGCTTTTTTTCTCTTTTTAGGCTTGCGAAAGCCTCCTGTACCTTTGCCTCCAAGCTTTGCAGTCCCACCCATGCCTCCCTCACCTCCCATGCCTCCTGGTACCGAGTCGGTCAGTGAAGATGAACCCATGCACTTGGGCTTCACGCGTCTCTCTGCGGATGAGAAAGCCTTTAGCAGAAGGGAGAGATTGTGCCTTTATTGTGGCCAGGCAGGCTACTTTTTGAAGTCTTGTCCTACCCGTCCAGGGAACGCCCGAACCTTGAGGTCCTGTCATGGACAGACCTTAGGTGGCGTTGTTTCGTTCCCAGTTATCCAGAAGGATAAGCCCCTGGTTTCGGTCACCATTTCTTGGGCTGAGTCATCCATCAAGATACAGGCTCTAATCGACTCTGGGGCTGCAGGCTTGTTCATTGATGCTGCCTTTGTATCACAGCACTCGATTCCGCTGCAGCTGCGTGACACTCCACTTGCCATTGAGGCTCTTGACGGGAGACTTCTACAGCCTGCCCATGTGATTCATGAGACAGTTCCGTTGTCCATGGCCGTAGGGGCTCTTCACCATGAGATAATCCAATTCCAAGTTATTTCCTCACCTAGGTTTCCGCTGGTTATTGGTTATCCTTGGTTACAGAAGCACAACCCCTCTTTTGATTGGCTCCGTGCTGAGGTTCTCTTCTGGTCACCACAATGCAGTCAGACATGCTTCCAGAAGGTAGCCAATGTCCTGTGCACCTCTTTACTCTCTGCTCACTGCCGAAGGAGTACCGCAATTTTTGTGATGTCTTTGACAAAGGTCAAGCCGGTAGTTTGCCTCCACACCGGTCTTATGATTGTGCAATTGACCTTCAACATGGTGCCATACTCCCTCATGGCTGGGTTTACCCTTTGTCGGTCTTGGAGGATAAGGCAATGGAGGAGTATGTTGCAGACGCACTTTCTCGAGGTTTCATCCGCAAATCCTCGTCTCCTGCTGGTGCTGGTTTCTTCTTTGTGAAGAAGAGCGGTGAACTGAGACCTTGTATTGATTATAGGGGTCTCAATCATTTCACGATTAAGAATGCCTACCCGATTCCGTTAATTGCAGAGTTATTTGACTGCCTCAAGGGAGCAACGGTTTTCACAAAGCTTGATTTGAGAGGGGCATACAATCTTGTGAAGATTAAGGATGGCGACGAGTGGAAAACTGCGTTTAATACCAGAACAGGCCATTATGAGTACCTCGTAATGCCTTTTGGCCTTTGTAACGCCCGGCAGTTTTCCAGGAATTTATTAAGGATGTCCTCCGAGATTTGTTGCAGTTATGTGTGGTGGTTTATTTCGATGATATCCTCATATTTTCCAAGTCCCTGGAGAGCCACCGCACAGATGTTTGTCCTAGAAGTTGATGCTTCTGAGACTGGAGTTGGCGCCCTTCTGTCTCAACGTCCTAAATCTGAGAGCTCTATGCATCCGTGTGGCTACTTTTCCAAGAAATTGTCACCTGCAGAGTGCAATTACGAGATTGGTGACAGACAGCTGTTGGCGATCATTTTAGTCCTGAAAGAAAAGAGACATCTCCTTGAAGGTACCACTGTGCCGGTTCTCATTCTTACTAACCATAAGAATCTCACATTCTTGTCAGAGGCTAAGCGCCTCTCTCCCAGAAGGGCGCTGTCACGGAACGTCCCTCACTCCACTTGAGTGCTTCCGTCAGTTTACCACTTCCTTGTAGTCTGGATACAGATATCAGATATTCCAAATGCTTCCAAGCACAAAACAAGGCAACACTTGCTTAGATGCTAACATGAACTGTTTTATTTAGAATCAAAATTACAAGACTTTATATGCCGTTGGAACCTCCTCTAACAACACAACTGTAATCTAATTAACATGAGCTAATTATCTAATTCTTTATACAGCCTAGGTGACTAGTTTCCTAGCTCATTGACTATTCAACACATATTACCATAGACATCAACACAGGGTTAATTAGAACAAACAACAATGAGTTGAATACCCTTAGAACCTGTGGTAAGCCAGACTAAACTCATTTACATTAAACACATTATAGCTGACATCAGACAGGTGAGTGGAGTTGATGACATTAGCATATTCCCACAATATGAGTCCCAACAGTATGACTCAGTCACTATTGCTACTATGGCAAATACAGGGTCCCCAGAGTCTGTGTGTCCTGGGGGACAAGGACCCGAAGCCAAAGTAACAACACCTCAACGGTACCCCAAATGCCAAGGCCCATAATCTGTAGGCAAGAGGCTCACATTCAGTCCCCTCCAAAAGCCTCTATCCCGGGTGAGTCTGTCACATTTCTCCCCCATCAAAAGTTGACTAACAAGGTCCCAGATCTCCACCTGGTCTGGACATGCGTTAGTCAGGCAGAGTCAACTCACAAAGTCTGTCCGCATGATCTCCTTTCTTGGCTGCAAGGAATAGTTGACCTCAGTAGGTGTGAGGCAGAGGTCATTGACTCTCTGTCCGTCTGTCAGCGCTTCATCTGGGTGGTGTTTACCATTCCATGGCTTGGCCTGTTGCTGGGCAGAGGGGCCCACTGTCCCAGTTCCCTGAAGCTGAGAAGAAACTGTAGGTGCTAGGCAGAGGCCATCAGTGCTCTGCCCTGTTGCCAGCGATTCAGCTGGGAGTAGCATCTTCACTACATCAGCTTGTCGCTGGAGAGAGGGGCCGACTGCCCCGGCTTCCTGGATCTCCACAGTTGTTGCCGGTGCTGGGCAGAGGTTGGTAGCACTCTGCCCTGTTGCCAGCACTTCTGCTGGGGACTCCGCATCCTCCGCTCTGGCTAACCATTGGGGCAGGAGACTGGCTTCCTCCACTCCCAAACTGTGTAGCTGCCATTGGGGAGGTGAGCCGGTTGCTTCCTTTTCCATTCCCTCATCTGGCTGCTGGGACGACATGTCTATGGTACTGTCTCCCAGGTGCATGGATCTTTGCTGGGGAGGAAAGTCTGCTTCCTCCACCCTGGCCAACTGTTGGGGAGGGACAACACACACCTCCTCTCCCGTCTCCCCCTGTATCTGCTGCTGGGAAGTGATTGCCACCTTCTCACCCTGAGCCTCCGAAACTGCCACAGGTGTGGGGCAGAGGTCTTGGACCCTCTGTCCGGTTGCCAGCACTTCTACTGGGGGTTTGCTAGGTGGTTCCTCCTCTACAGAAACGTCTATTAAATCCCCTGTCTCTGGAATTGTTAAAAGTGTGGGACAGAGGTCTTGGACCCTCTGTTCTGTTACCAGATCTTCGGCTGAAGAAGTTTGTTATAACTCCATAGATACTGCTGTCAGAAAATCACATGTCCCTGTCAGTGTTGTGGGAGAAAGGCCGAGTACCTCTTCTCTCAAGAAGGCCGAAGCCACTTGTCACGTACCTTACAGCGGAGTCTGAAGTGACGAGGGCGGCCTCTTGCACGGTCCCGTTCCTAGCGCCCCTGGAGGTTGAGACAGGGTTGCTAGGGCGGCAGAAGGGTGCAGGTGCCTGCTGGCAGGATCAGGAACACGCAAGTCTTTGGAAGGAAGCTGGGATGCTGATCACTGGATGGTTTCAGAAAGGGTCCAGCAGAGGAACTTGCAGGGTCAAAGGCAGGCAGGGGTTGGCAACGTGCTGGCAGCGAGGTACACAATCGGCAGGCAGATTCGTAGTCAGGGACTGGCGGAGGTTGGCAACAAACTGGCAGTGATGTACAGAATCGGGAGACAGAGCCGTAGTCAGGAGTCAAGCCGGGTTCAGTACAGGAAGCAAGGCAGGCAGAGATGTAGGGGTGATCCGAGAGGGTGGTCGAGAAAGGCAGAGGTTCAAGATCAGGGTCAAGTAAACAAGGCAACATCAGGGGTTCAGGAACAAGCTGAGACAATCCAGCACTGATGCTAGTCTGCTGATCATTTAAATAGGGCGCCTCGCGCCGTGATTCGTTGGCGTGCGAACGTGCACGCACTGACGTGCCCTCGATTGTACGATCGCATTACGTGCGTGCCTAGTCCGGGGCTCGCTCGTTCTTACCGTACGTCCGGCTGGCACACGGGAAAGAGCGTTTGTGATGGTTCTCTGACATTGCCCCCTCCTTAAGGGCAGCCTCCGGATGCCCACCTGAGACCTCCTTTCCGGATGAGAATGATGAAAGGCTTGTATAAGTCTTGGGGCATGGAGGTTTGCTTCTGGTTCCCAGGAGTTTTCTTCTGGACCAAAACCCTTCCATTTAATTAAATATTGATTCTGTTCCCGCCTTCTCCTGCAATCTACAATGGTCTCAATTTCAAACTCTTCTCCTCTACCATTATGGCCTCTGGGGGCCCTCTTTCATGACCTGGAAAGGGATTAACCACATCAGGCTTCAACAAGGAGGTATGAAACACAGGGTGAATCTTAAATGAGTCGGGAAGTTCAAGCTCATAAGCCACTGGATTTATTTTTCTCTTGACCAGAAAAGGTCCTAGGTATTTAGGTCCCAATTTCCTGGATGGACAGGTAAGTTTTAGATGCAAAGTTGACAGCCACACACGATCACCAACCTTCAAATCCAGTTCTCCTCTCCTCTTCCTGTCAAAGAACCTCTTATTAACCTCTTGTGCTTTGGCAATGGTATCCTTTAACACCTGGTTATTGGTAGCAAATAAATTTGATCTGTCCTGAACTGCAGGCAAAGGAGAGTCCGGAATCAATGTTGGCAAAAAGGAGGGATGAAACCCATAATTGGAGAAGAAAGGCCATTGGTTGGTGGCGGTATGAGCAGAGTTATTAAATGCAAATTCTGCCAACGGCAGAAGTGAGGCCCAATCTTCTTGGGAAAAGGAGGTGAAGCAACGCAGGTATTGCTCCAGCGTTTGGTTGGTACACTCAGTCTGTCCGTTGGACTGGGGATGATAAGCCGAAGAGAAGTTGAGTTTGATGCCCAGGGCTCCGCACAGTGCTTTCCAAAATCTTGAAGTAAACTGTACTCCTCGATCCAAGACGATGTCACTAGGGATTCCGTGCAGTCTAACAACCTCTTTAACGAAGACTTTAGCAGTTTCAGTTGCTGATGGGGTCCCTTTCATAGGGATGAAATGTGACATCCTGGAGAGGCGGTCTACCACTACAAAGATAGATGAAAACCCCTCTGATGGAGGGAGCTCTACGATAAAGTCCATTGCGATTTTATCCCAGGGTCTCTCAGGAATGGGTAGAGGTCTTAATAGTCCCCATGCTTTGTTTTTGCTGTTCTTGTTCCTGAGACAGATTGAACATGAGCCAACATATTTCCTGCAGTCCTTTGCTAAACTAGGCCACCAGAAATGCCTCCGGATCAAATCCATGGTTTTGTATCCCCCAAAATGGCCGACCAGCGGGTAATCATGACACACCTGTAGGATGGTAGCACGTAAATTCTGCGGTATGAAAATCTTATTACCCCGCCAATAGAGTCCATCGTTTTCCTGAAGGTCTGTATCTGGAGACAAATAGAATTCCCTGGATGCTTGACGGATCTGTGACATTAAGTCGGTTTGAGTAAGTAGAAAATTTCCAGCCTGAAGGATAGTATCTGTTTGAGGTGGAACTTCAACTTCTGTAAACATACGCGATAACGCGTCAGGTTTCACATTCTTGGAGCCGGGCCGGTAGGTTATGTGGAAATTAAAGCGTGAAAAGAAAAGAGCCCACCTTGCTTGTCTGGGCCTGAGGCGTTTGGCGGTCCTGAGATATTCCAAATTTTTGTGATCCGTGAAGATCAGTATTGGGTGTGTTGCTCCTTCCAAGAGGTACCGACACTCTTCTAGAGTCAATTTAATTGCCAACAGTTCTCGGTCTCCCACATCATAGTTCCTTTCTGAAGGCCCCAACTTCTTTGAGAAGAAGGCCACAGGGTGCATTAGAGCCTTGGGTCCTTGGCGCTGGGACAGGATGGCCCCTACGGCGCTCTCTGAGGCGTCCACCTCCAGGATGTATGGAAGAGCGGGGTCAGGGTGCTTTAATAACGGGGCTGAGGTAAAAAGTCCCTTTAACTTATCAAAAGCAGCTTGGGCTGCCTCTGTCCATTGAAAACGGTTCTGTTTCTTGGTGAGCTGAGTGATGGGCATGATGATACCGGAGAAGTTTTTAATGAATTTTCTGTAGAAATTAGAGAAGCCGATGAACCGTTGTACCCCTTTTTTTATCAATGGGGGGTGGCCAGGACGTTATAGCTGAGACTTTTTGAGGATCCATTGCCATACCTCCAGTGGAAATCACCAGTCCGAGGAAGTGGATGGTCTGCCGTTCAAATTCGCATTTCTCGGCCTTGGCATAGAGTCCATTTTGTCTTAACCTCAGAAGGACTTGTTTCACATGGACACGATGTAGATCTAAGGAGGCTGAGAAAATTAGAATATCGTCTAGGTAGACGATCATGAATAGGTCTAGAAAGTCTCTGAAAATATTATTTACGAAATGCTGGAAGGTTGCTGGAGCATTGCATAATCCGAAGGGCATAACGAGGTATTCAAAGTGGCCAAAACGAGTCTGGAAGGCCGTTTTCCACTCGTCTCACTCCCTGATTCTGATCAGATTGTAAGCACCTCGTAAATCCAACTTGGTAAATACTCTTGCGGAGCGAAATCTCTGTAGCAATTCTGGAATCAGAGGCAAGGGGTAGCGATTTTTAACGGTAATCCGGTTTAACTCTCTGTAATCCACACATGGACAGAGCGAATGGTCTTTCTTTTCAACAAAGAATATTCCTGCCAACAGTGACGTTGAGTGTCGGATGAACCCCTTCTTGAGGTTCTCATTCACATAGTCTTTTAGGACTGCGAGTTCAGGCTCTGACAGAGGAAAGATCCTCCCAAATGGGATTTCTGCCTCTGGTAAAAGTTTGATCGGGCAATCGTAGGCCCGGTGGGGGGGAAGAGTATCTGCTTTTTGTTTGTCGAAGACATCTAGGAAATCATGATACACGGATGGGACAAGGTCTTGGGATTCAGATACTGGTTTTAGACGCCCAATAACTGGAGCTGTGTGGTGGAGGATCTGGAGACAGTTATGGAGACAGTAGGAGGACTGAAAGACTACCTTGCCGGTTGTCCAGTCTATCTGTGGGTTGTGTGCTTGCAACCATGGCATTCTTAGAATGATCGGAAAAAGTGGTGAAGATATAACGTCCAGGCACAACAGTTCTTGGTGGTTGGGTGAGATATCGGCAGGCAAAGGTTGGGTTTCTTGGATGATAGGCCCAGATTTGATGTTGGACCCATCAGCTAATCGGATGAACAGTTTATGTTGCTTCGATCGTAGTGGAATGTTGTGTTGCAGGGCAAAGGCACGGTCAATGGAGCAGCTGCAGGCACCGGAGTCAATTATGGCCTGGATCTGAAGCACCCCTTCTGGAAGCTGTAGAGAGACAGGAACAGCAATGTGAGTAGTTCTTGCTAGAGTTAATTCATAATGATCAAGAGGAGGAGAGTCACACTTACGGGTCTTGTTGGGACACATATTGGTGTAATGACCGGCTCCCCCACAGTAGAGGCAGAGATTATTCATACGACGGCGTTGTTTTTCTTCCGGTGCCAAGGGTGCAGGAAGCAAGCCCAACTGCATTGGTTCTGGAGTTTCAGTGGTAGGAGCAGATAGTGGGGGTGCGGAGGTAGGTAGGCGACTGGGTACCCTGGGTAGCATCCACATGGGCTGGTACTGGCTGGTCCTTTCAGATCTTCGCTCCCCCAGCCGGTGATCGATCTGAATGGACAGTTGAATCAGTTCTTCGAGGGAATCGGGGATCCCCACACGAGCTATTTCATCCTTGAGTGCCTCCGAAAGCCCTAAACAGAACTGAAAACGGAGAGCGGCGTCATTCCAATGTGTGTCGGAACTCCACCGTTTAAAGTCAGTAACATAATCCTCCACGGGCCTACGACCCTGCTGGAGGGTGTGGAGGCTGGCTTCGGCTGTGGTGGTACGCTGGGGATCATCATACAGTTTGGCCATCTCATCCAAAAAAGAATCCATGGTACCCAGCAAGGGACTGGCTTGTTCCAGTAAATGATGAGCCCAGGTCTGAGGTTCTCCCTGCAGTAACGAAATGATGAACCCCACCTTGGTACGTTCCAAAGAAAAGGTGCGGGGCTGAAGCAAGAAGTACAAATGGCAGGCATTCCTGAAAGCACGGAATTTGCTGCTGTCACCCATAAATTTCTCCAGAGCAGGAACTCGTGGTTCTGGGGGTGGCACCACTACTGTGGGTGTAGAAACTGGAACTGATGGTGCAGGTGCTGCGGTCCGAGGTGCTGAGGTGCTTGGAGAGAGAGACTCCACTCGTTGTTCGAGTCGCTGGTAGCCATCTTGCAGGCCCTGGACTGCTTGCGTGAGATTTGCAATTTGTTGACACAGAGCGTCCATAGCTGAGGCCCCCCTTTCAGACTCCATGTGGCTGTATTGTACTGTCACGTACCTTACAGCGGAGTCTGAAATGATGAGGGCGGCCTCTTGCACGGTCCCGGTCCTAGTGTCCCTGGAGGATGAGACAGGGTTGCTAGGGCGGCGGAAGGGTGCAGGTGCCTGCTGGCAGGATCAGGAACACGGAAGTCTTCGGAAGGAAGCTGGGATGCTGATCACTGGATGGTTTCAGGAAGGGTCCAGCAGAGGAACTTGCAGGGTCAAAGGCAGGCAGGGGTTGGCAACGTGCTGGCAGCGAGGTACACAATCGGCAGGCAGATTCGTAGTCAGGGACTGGCGGAGGTTGGCAACAAACTGGCAGCGAGGTACAGAATCGAGAGACAGAGCCGTAGTCAGGAGTCAAGCTGGGTTCAGTACAGGAAGCAAGGCAGGCAGAGATGTAGG
This sequence comes from Aquarana catesbeiana, assembly GCF_042186555.1. Taxonomy (NCBI): domain Eukaryota; kingdom Metazoa; phylum Chordata; class Amphibia; order Anura; family Ranidae; genus Aquarana; species Aquarana catesbeiana. The sequence continues at coordinate 791,359,655 of NC_133324.1, forward strand.
GGTGATCCGAGAATGTGGTCGAGGAAGGCAGAGGTTCAAGATCAGGGTCAAGTAAACAAGGCAACAGCAGGGGTTCAGGAACAAGCTGAGACAATCCAGCACTGATGCTAGTCTGCTGATCATTTAAATAGGGCGCCTCGCGCCGTGATTCATTGGCGTGCGTACGTGCACGTGCTGACATGCCCTTGATCGTATGATCGCATTACGTGAGTGCCTAGTCCGGGGCTCACTCGTTCTTACCGTCCAGCTGGCACACGGGAACGAGCGTTTGTAATGGTTCTCTGACACCACCGTTGGTGCTGGGCAGAACACAGTGAACTTTGGCCCTGATAGCAGCTCTTCTGCTGGAGGCTCATCAGGTTGTTCTTCCTCAGCAGAAAAGTCTATCAAATCCCCTGTCTATGCAACTGATGTCTGGGCATAGAGGTTCACCATCTCCTGTCCATTGAACCCAGAAGATGCTATCAGTGCTGGGCAGAGGTTTGCAGAGCTCTGCCCTGTTGTCAGCACTTCAGGTTTGGGGACGGCAATCTCCAGATTTTCCACTGCCGATTCTCTGGCATGCTGCTGAACGTGTTCTAGCAGTTTCCTTTATGCCCTTTCCAGATGCTGTTCCTTCCTTATCAAATGATCCAGATCAGGTTTAAGCTCTGAAACCCCTGCAAGACCGAGCATAGCCTCTCTATAATCTCGCAGGTCCTCAAGGGTAGGTTCCCCTTCATCGCCAAACACAAAACGATCTGTAAGTCTCTCCCACAGCAATCCAGGGCCGCCAAAGTCATATCCCTCCGGAGAGCATTCTGTTTTCTCCCCTAAATATCCCTGCTCTGCGTGCCATTGCAGAGCCCAATAACGATTGTCCAGCTCTATCTCCTGCTGGACCAGCCTGTCCAACTCAGTCACCCATTGCTCCTGGGGCTGCTCTCCCAGGAATGCCATCCACAATGCCTGTTGGTCACTGGCCCGTTGCTCTTGGGTTGGAAAGCACTTGCCCTGTTTTATACCAGCAAGCTGGAGGGCTCCAATCCAGAGCTCCACCCGAATCTGCTGCCTGAGCTCCAGGTATTCATCCTCAGACACAGTCCTGGTGTATGTTGAAAGGATGATCTGCAGCAGCGCGATGGGCTCTTTTCTTGTTGAGTTTTAATTACATTGTCTCATTCTTACCCGGTACTAAGAATGTAAGGGCTGACGCCTTGTCACGACAATTTGCCTGCACTTCCAAGTTGGAGTCGGTTTCGGTTCCTGTGATTCCTCCTGATCATATCCTGGATACGGTTCGCACCAGTCTTATGTCTCGTGGGTGACAAAATTCTTGCTGCTCAGGTCCATGCTCCTCCAGAGAAACCTTGTGACCACTGCTTTGTCCCAGAGAGTCTCCATACTGCCGTGCTCCAGACTTACCATTCTCCCAAGGCAGCTGGCCACCTTTGGAAGAATCAACTCATTTGGGTAATTTCCCAACAATTCTGGTGGCCTAGTCTAAGAGCTGATGTAACTGCCTTTGTAGCTGCCTGTTCCGTGTGTGCTCAGAGTAAGACTCCACAACACCTTCCAGTGGGCCTCCTACAACCCATACCCAATGGAGAGAGGCCCTGGAGCCACCTGTCTATGGATTTCATTGTGGAGTTACCCAACTCCCAAGGCAACACTGTTATCCTTATGGTGGTTGACCGGTTCTCAAAGATGTGTCATTGGATTCCACTTAAGAAGCTGCCCATTTCTAAGGAACTGGCTTTCATTTTTGCTCGGGAGATCTTTCGCTTACATGGACTACCCAAGGTGATTGTCTCGGACAGGGGTAGTCAGTCTGTCTCCCGGTTCTGGCGAGCCTTTTGTGCACAGTTGGGAATTCAGCTTGCTTTTTCCTCTGTGTATCAGCCGCAGTCTAATGGGGCCACAGAACGAGCCAATCAGTCCTTGGAGCAATTCTTACGTAACTGGTCAGACCTATTACCGTGGGCAGAGTTTGCTCACAACAGTGCCTTGAATTCTGCTTCCCGATTGTCCCCGTTTATGGTGAATTATGGCTTCCCACCTTCCATGTTGCCTGACTCATTTGTTCCGCAGAGTATTCCTGCGTTAGAGGAGCATCTCCGTGGTCTTCGTTCCACTTGGGCACGAGTTCAGGAGGCTTTGCAACATGCTAACGATAGGTACAGACTCAAAGCTGACCGCAGACACTGGCCTGCACCTTCCTACCAGGTTGGGGACAGAGTCTGGCTGTCATCTCGCAACCTCCGACTTCGTGTTCCTTCTTTGAAGTTCGCACCTTGTTTTATTCGGCCTTTCCGTATCCTTTGCAGGAATAACCCAGTGGCTTACGCCTTAGACCTTCCTCCTAGTATGCGCATCTCAAATGTGTTTCATGTCTCCTTATTGAAACCTTTGGTCTGCAATCACTTTACCACCTCGGTGCCGCATCCTCACCCTATACAGGTTGAGAACCATGAGGAGTATGAAGTACAATCCATTGTTGACTCCCATAGGTTCCATGGGCGCATACAGTACCTGGTGCATTGGAAGGGGTACGGTCCGGAGCAACGCTCTTGGGTCTCATCCTCGGACGTACATGCCCCTGTCCTCCTCCGTGATTTCCATAGACGTTTTCCACTCAAGCCTGGTGGTCCTCTGAGGGGGTCGTTGAGGAGGAAGTACTGTTAGGGCTGGGCTCAGCCCTTCCTTCTCTGAGCTGGCCGCTCAGCTGTCGGCTAATTGCCAGCTCCCATCTCTCTCCACAGTTACCCAGCTGTTGATTTTGCTCATCAGTCCTGCCTACTTAAAGTCATCCAGCTCACTTGATCTCTGCCTTCGCCTTTGTCAACATCACAGAGACTTTCTCCTGCATTCCTGTTGAAGACTTGCTTGGCTGACGTTCCTTCTGGTTCCTGATCCTGCTTGCTGTACTACTACGTTTATCTCTGGCTCCCTGACATTTGCTTGGCTGACTACCCGATCCGGTTACTGAACTCTGGCTTGTTTTGACTACGCTTACTCTGTTTACATTATTATTATTATTATTATTATTATTATTATTAAACAAGTTTGATTTAACTTTACTTCTGTCTAGGTCTAATTCATGGTTCCTGATACAAAATTTCTCAATGTCTCCCTTGTGGTTTGAGACTGGCTTCAGCAAATTAACTTCCTCTTATTAAAACATTATTATTATTATTAATATTATTATTATTTCTTTTAAAATGTATAACTGCAATTCCTAAACCTTTCTAATTTAATTGACTATCTTATCAGATACTATTCCGTACCATTCAATACATGTAATTTAGTAGTGACGTCATGTTTCCCTCATATGATTCCAATTAGATTATGAACACATTAAAGTTTTTTCCTTCCTAATTTATCTATAACATTTCCCTATTATACAAGCCTGTTTTATAACCATAAGCTATATTAGTTAAACAAAACCATTAACTTCCACGTAACTTGCCTGTGTGTCAGTGATCTGAACGTCCTATAAAAGTTGATGTTCTGGAATTGTGGTGGTTCTAATATGGCCATAGAGACACTGACTTGGGATCCTAAGGGCAGTTTTGTAGCTTCTCTGTCTGCCAAGGCATTTTTAAAACTTCAGGATCATTAGAAGTGGTGCTTTACATTTGAACACTGCAATAGACCTTGGCATGTATATAACAGCCAAAAATCAGTGACCAGTGATGCTCGTGTTTTTTCCTTTTCCATCTGCAGCAACAAAGCATGGCCTAGGCAAAGCCCAGACCTCAATCCAATAGAAAATCTTTGGTCAGACTTAATCACTTCAGCCCCGGAAGAATTTACCCCCTTCCTGACCAGAGCACTTTTTACGATTCGACACTGCGTTGCTTTAACTGACAATTGCGCGGTCGTGCGACGTGGCTCCCAAACAAAATTGATGTCCTTATTTTCCCACAAATAGAGCTTTCTTTTGGTGGTATTTGATCGCCTCTGTGGTTTTTATTTTTTGCGCTATAAACAAAAATAGAGTGACAATTTTGAAAAAAACACATTATTTTTTACTTTTTGCTATAATAAATATCCCCCAAAAATATATAAAAAAACAATTTTTTTCCTGTTTAGGCCGATACATATTCTTCTACATATTTTTGGTAAAAAAAATTGCAATAAACGATTATTGATCGGTTTGCCCAAAAGTTATAGCATTTACAAAATAGGGGATAGTTTTATGGCATTTTTATTAATAATTTTTTTTTTTTTTAAATGGCGGCGATCATCGATTTTTATCATTACTGCGACATTATGGCGGACACATCGGAAATTTTTTACACATTTTTGGGACCATTGTCATTTATACAGCAATCAGTGCTATAAAAATGCATTGATTCCTGTGTAAATGACACTGGCAGTGAAGGGGTTAAGTGTGTCCTAGGGTGTGTGTTTCTAACTGTCAGGGGGGTGGGCTGTGTGTGTGACGTCACTGATCTCTGCTCCGATGACAGGGAGCAGAGATCGAGTGACACTGTCACTAGTGTCACTCGATCTCTGCTCCCGCGATCCGACTTACGGATCGCGGGAGCAGAGATCCAGGACCCGCGATCCGACTTACGGAGCTTGCCGCGGGCACGCGCGCCCGCTGGCCGCCTCTTAAAGGGCAACGTACAGGTACGTGGTTTTGCCTGTACGAGCCCTTCTGCCGCAGTATATTTTATTTATTTATTTTATTTATTTCAGGTACTTATATAGCGCTGTCAATTTACGCAGCGCTTTACATATACATTGTACATTCACATCAGTCCCTACCCTCAAGGAGCTTACAATCTAAGGTCCCTAACTCACATTCATACATACTAGGGCCAATTTAGACAGGATCCAATTAACCTACCAGCATGTCTTTGGAGTGTGGGAGGAAACCGGAGTACCCGGAGGAAACCCACACAGGCACAGGGAGAACATGCAAACTCCAGGCAGGTAGTGTTGTGGTTGGGATTCGAACCAGCGACTCTTCTTACTGCTAGGCGAGAGTGCTACCCACTACACCACTGTGCCGCCCCATATCTGCGTGAGGCGGTCGGCAAGCGAATAAAGACTGCTGTTCACAAGCACAAACCATCCAACTTGAAGGAGCTGAAGCAGTTTGCAAGGAGGAATGGGCACAAATCCCAGTGGTAAGATGTGGCAAGCTCATAGAGACTTATCTAAAGCGACTTGGAGCTCTGATAGCCACAAAAGGTGGCTCTACAAAGTATTGACTTTGGGGGGGGAATAGTTATGCACATTGACTTTTTCTGTTATTTTGTCCTATTCGTTGTTTGCTTCACAATAATAATAAAAAAAAAATCTTCAGTTTGGGCATGTTCTGTGAATTAAATGATGCAAATCCTCAAACAGTCCATGTTAATTCCAGGCTGTGAGGCAACAAAACACGAAAAATGCCAAGGGGGTGAATACTTTTGCAAGGCATTGTATGTGTTAATAGCTTCTGGCATTCTCAGCTAAAGAGCTGGACATGATTGCCATAGTAATGGTGACGAAAAAAAGAGGCTTGGCCAGGCAAATACTACATATGTGTAAGATTACAGCCTAGAAAAAAGAAAAGGTGAAAATAAAATGCACTGTAACTTAACATTAATCTAGAATCCTTCCGAACGTTTTACTGTACTACCTTTATTAAGAATCTCTCTTTTTTAAACAACTTACTTTAACAAGACTACAATGTAGGATGTTTTTATTGCAAAAAACACTTCCTCCCTATACATTCCCTCTGCACACCCAAAAACACTTTCGTTCCCAACCTTGAGATGATTCCATGACTTCACCTTTAAGGCGGTTATCAAAAACACATTAAAACATCTACCTAACAATTACACAGTTACTATTTCAAGCATAATGAGCACTTATACACCTATATACAAATATTCATAAAGGGGAGACCTCCTTATCCATGGATCCTTTCACTATCATTAGAAAAACTACCTAGAATCAATACAATCTATAACAAGGTAACGGCAACCAGCTATAATCATCTAATTCCTATTATTATTGTTTCTGTAATTCATCCCTATATGTCTTTTATAAGTGCTATAAGTATGTATTGACATGTATTGCAAATGTATCACTCAAAGGATTCCCTCTTTCATGTATTATTGTACCTTTACCCTGTCTGCTTCCTGAATGTTCACTCTCTTTATGAACTGTTTGCCAGTTTCACTCTCCTGAGCTATTTGCCAGTCAATAAGAATATACTGTAAATACCTGTTCCTACCCCTATTTTAGAATGCACCAGTGTTTGTTAAAGCTGAGTAGGGATGAGCCGAACACCCATCGGTTTGGTTCGCAGAAGAACATGCGAACAGGCAAAAAAATTGTTCAAACACGCAAACACCGTTAAAGCGGAGTTCCACCCTAAAGTGGAACTTCCGCTCATCGGATTCCTCCCCCCTCCGGTGTCACAATTGGCACCTTTCAGGGGGGAGGGGGGTGCAGATACCTGTATAATACAGGTATCTGCACCCACTTCCGGTTATAGCTAGCCCCAGCTAGCCGCAGAGTCCCTGCCCACCCTCGTTGTGTTGTGGGAAATACACAGTTCCCACAACACAATGGGGACCAGTGTAGACGCGCAGCGCGACTCGCGCATGCGCAGTAGGGAACCGGGCAGTGAAGCCGCAACGCTTCACTTCCCGATTCCCTCAGTGAGAATGGCGGCGGCAGCACCCGAGGATCGAGGGACGGTTCGGCCTCGGGTGCCGACATCGCTGGGCCCCGGGACAGGTGAGTGTCCTTATTTTAAAAGTCAGCAGCTGCAGTATTTGCTGGTGCTGACATCTAAATACATTTTTTTTAGCGAAACTCCGCTTTAAAGTCTATGGGACACGAACATGAATAATCAAAAGTGCTAATTTTAAAGGTTTATATGCAAGTTATTGTCATAAAAAGTGTTTGGGGACCTGGGTCCTGCCCCAGGGGACATGTATCAATGCAAAAAAAAGTTTTAAAAACGGACGTTTTTTCGTGAGCAGTGATTTTAAAAATGCTTAGTGAAACAATAAAAGTGAAATATTTCTTTAAATTTCGTACCTGGGGGTGTCTATAGTATGCCTGTAAAGTAGCTCATGTTTCCCATGTTTAGAACAGTCTCTGCACAAAATTACATTTCTAAAGGAAAAAAAGTCATTTAAAACTACACGTTGCTATAATGAATTGTCGGGTCTCGGCAATACAGATAAAAGTCATTGAAAAAAATGCCATGGGATTCCCCCACAGTCCATTACCAGGCCCTTTGGGTCTGGTATGAATATTAAGGGGAACCCAGAACCAAAATTTAAAAAAATTGTATGGGGGTCCCCCAAATTCCATAACAGGCCCCTCAGGTCTGGTATGGATATTAAGGGGAACCCCACGCCAACATTTTTTTAAAAAATGGCGTGGGGTCCCCCCAAAAATCCATACCAGACCCTTATCTGAGCACGCAACCTGGCAGGCCACAGGAAAAGAGGGGGGACGAGAGAGCCACATGCCCTCAACATAGGGAGGGTGCTTTGGGGTAGCCCCCCAAAGCACCTTGTCCCCATGTTGATGGGGACAAGAGACTCATCCCCACAACCCTTGCCCGGTGGTTGTGGGGGTCTGCAGGCAGGGGGCTTATCGGAATCTGGAAGCCCCCTTTAACAAGGGGACCCCCAGATCCTGGCCTCCCCCCCTGTGTGAAATGGTAACGGGGTACAAATGTACCCCTACCATTTCACCAAAAAAGTGTCAAAATGGTAAAAATGACAAGACACATCACAGGGACATCCCTATGGCTTCCCCGTAGCGTCAGAGGGGGGCGGGGTCAAACGGTTATGTCAGCGGGTAGCCCCGCCCCCCTCTGACACTACTTGGAAGCCATAGGGATGTCCCCATGCATCAGAGGGGAGCAGGGTCATCCGGAGACGTCACCATGTGGCCCCGCCCTCAGTTATAAAAGAACTGTCACCTGTGAGGACACGTCATGCGTCAGGTGCCTCCCATGGAAGCGGGTCGGTGTGGCTTTTTTTTTTTCTTTTTCGGTCCGCCGGTGGAGCAAGAGAAGAAGAATGGACTATGTGGGACATTTTTATTTTTTTATTTTTTAACCTCCCTGACTGTTTTCCCGAGTGTGGCTCGGGGTTAAATTTCAGCACCATTAGCGGTAACCCCGAGCCATACTCGGGATTACATTGCAGGATACTGGTGTGGTGTTACTTACCTTGTCCCCAGGATCCTGCGATGTCCCCCACTGTGTCTGCGAGCTCTATCTCCTCCAAAGCCTCTCTGTGCCAGGCTCCGTTCCCTGCGAGCGTCGCGACGCACGGGGGTGGAGCCTGGCGGCAAATTCAAAAAAAGTAAAAATCATAACACATACAGTACTGTAATCTTACAGATTACAGATTACAGTACTTTATGAAATTATTTGACATTCCTTTTGTCCCCAGTGCTTTGTCCAATGCCCTGCATGCAGTTTTATATTATATATACTGTTCTTTCTGCCTGGAAACTGGAGATTGTCCATAGCAACCAAAAAGTGTCCCTTTACGTCAAAAGTGGCTTTAGACCAGCTAGAAAACAGCGATAGTAAATTAGAACCATTGCAGAATTGAGTGATAGTGAATTGTGGGGAAATTTATTTTATTATTATTATATTATTAATTTTTTTAATTATTTATATTTATTTATTATATTATAATTTATGTTTTTGTGTTTCAAACTTCATCATACCCAGGATATCTACTAGACTCTTGGTAGACAGATTTAAGTGTGTTATTGTTAAGAATTACAGGCCTACAATATAAAACGCCAAATTTCCATGCAAAATAATTGTACCGCTTTCAGCACCAAAAATCTGAAATAATCATATCACCAGGGAGGTTAATAAAGGACTTGTCCCAAGCCATGTCTTGTCATTTTTACCATTTTGACACTTTTTTTGTGAAATGGTGAAAAATTTGTACCCCGTTACCATTTTACACAGGGGGGAGGCCGAGATCTGGGGTCCCCTTGTTAAAGGGGGCTTCCAGATTCCAATAAGCCCCCCGCCCGAAGACCCCCACAACCACCGGGCAAGGGTTGTGGGGTTGAGGCCCTTGTCCCCATCAACATGGGGACAAGGTGCTTTGGGGGGCTACTCCAAAGTACCCTCCCCATGTTGAGGGCATGTGGCCTGGTACGGTTCAGGAGGGGGGCGCTCTCTCATCCCCCCCTCTTTTCCTGTGGCCTGCCAGGTTGTGTGCTCGGATAAGGGTGTGGTATGGATTTTCGGGGGGACCCCCACGCCATTTTTTTAAAAAATTTTGGCTCGGGGTTCCCCTTAATATTCATACCAGACCCAAAGGGCCTGGTAATGGACTGTGGGGGAATCCCATGCCGTTTTTTTCAATGACTTTTATCTGTATTGCCGAGACTCGACAATTCATTATAGCCGCGAGTAGTTTTAAATGACTTTTTTTCCTTTAGAAATGTCATTTTGTGCAGGGACTGTTCTAAACACAGGAAACATGTGCTACTTTACAGGCATACTATAGACACCCCCCAGGTACAAAATTTAAAGGAATATATATATATATATAATATAATATATTATATTTTTTCACTTTAAGCATTATTAAAATCACTGCTCCCAAAAAAACAGCCGTCTTTATGAACTTTTTTTGCATTAATACATGTCTCCTGGGGTAGGACCCAGGTCCCCAAACACTTTTTATGACAATAACTTGCATATTAACATGTAAAATTAGCACTTTTGATTTCTCCCATAGACTTTTAAAGGGTGTTCCGCGGCTTTCGAATTTGCCACGAACACCCCAAATTGTTCGCTTTTCAGCAAACGGCCAATGTTCGAGTTGAACTCATGTTTGACCCAAACATAAAGCTCATCCCTAAAGCTAAGGTACCATAATTAAAGAAGTTTCCTCTTCTTTAAGCCCTATCATATCCCTCTGAATTCTGGCTGTCACTTTAGCTATAATCTTTTTTATATTAGTTAGCGCTTGAAGTTTAGATCACACAGCTAAAACAATTCCTCCCATATGCACCATACCAATAAAAGTTTTCTTAGTTTTCTCAGTCTTTTTAACACCTTACCTAATGCCATAGATAACTTTGCGATCCCCCCCACCTTGGTGTTCTTTCATCCTGTAAGCAAAACTTAGCAGATCATGCAAATGTTCATATAAAAGCACTTACCACTAAGTCCCTACCTGCCGGGCTTCTCAATTTTCCACAAGCAACAATGCTTCCAATGGGCATGTTGTCAGAAACCATGAAATCAGATCAAGACAGAAGTACAGTTAAATCACATTTGTTTAATAATAAAAGTAAAAAGAACAAACATAGTCAAAATATAGCCAAAGTTCAGTAACCGGAACCGATAGTCAGCCAAGCCAGAAGTCAGGGATCAAAGCAGTGGAATAGCAAGCAGGATCCGGAGTCAGAAGGGATGTCAGCAAAGCCAGTCTTTAACCACATGCCGACCAGCCGCCGCAGTTGTACTGCGGCAGAATGGTACGGCTGGGCTAAACGACATTATGTAACGTTGCTTCGCCCTGTGGCCACTAGGGGGCACTCGCTGTGAGTATCCGGCGGTCTCGATCACCACCAAGCCTGCGATTGCCGCTGAACCATGGAGAACCCGGAACTGTGTGCGTAAACACACAGTTTCCGGTTCTCTGAGGGAAGATGTGACAGATCATCTGTTCATACAGAGTATGAAAAGTGATCTGTTATCTTCCCTGCACAGTCCCGATCCCCCTTCAGTTAGAACACAAACTAGGACACACTTAACCCCTTCACTGCCCCCTAGTGTTAAACCCCTTCACTGCCAGTGACATTTTTACAGTAATCAATGCATTTTTAATCGCACCGATCACTGTATTAATGCCAATGGTCCCAAAAATGTATCAAAATTGTCCGACAGGTCCACTATAATGTCGCAGTCACGATAAAAATCGCAGATCGCCGCCATTACTAGTAAAAAAAAAATAATAATAAAAATGCTATAAATCTATCCCCTATTTTGTAGACACTATAACTTTTGCGCAAACCAATCAATATATGCTTATTGTGATTTTTTTTTTACCAAAAATATGTAGAAGAATACATATCAGCCTAAACTGAGGAAAAGAATATATTTTTTATATATTTTTGGGGGATATTAATTATAGCAAAAAGTAAAAAATAATGCGTTTTTTCAAAATAGTCGCCCTTTTTTTGTTTATAGTGCAAAAAATATAATCCGCAGAGGTGATCAAATACCCCCCAAAGAAAGCTCTATTTGTGGGGAAAAAACGACGTCAATTTTGGTTGGGTGCAACGTTGCACGACCACGCAATTGTCAGTTAAAGCGACGCAGTGCCGAATCGCAAAAAGTGCTCTGGTCAGGAAGCGGGTAGAATGTTCCGGGCTGAAGCAGTTAAACAGGAACGCAGGAGATGTTTCTTGTGATGTTGACCAAGGTGAAGGCAGAGCTCCTCTGGACTGGACGGCTTAAGTAGGACTGACGAGCAGGATATCAACAACAGCTGAGTAACTGTGGAGAGAGATGGGAGCTGGAAATTAGCCGACAGCTGAGCGGCCAATCCAGAAAAGGAAGGGCTGAGCCCAGCCCTGACATGTGTACACTTTTTCACAGCACTCTAATGCTTAAGAACAACCTGGGCACGACAATATAGAAGCCCCAGTTTGCCACACCAAACAGTACGCAACTTCTTTAGAGGCATCTGTCCTAATAAAGGGGGGGCAACCTAAGTGCAATTTAGTAATTAAAAAATGTAGTCAACTTAGCGGCCACACCCCCTCCCAAAAAAATACTCCAGCAAAACAACTTTTTCCTTTTAACCTAAGTCCCTACCAAATCTACCAACCCTACCACGAGCCCAGTTACCATTGGCACTACTTCATCTATTTAAACATGTTATTTAATTTCCTGAGTATTTTAAATTCTGACACTAAACTGATGGGATACTTCTTTAACCCTATATTCTAGTCCTATCTATGACCTTGTTATTAACTACCTTATTATTATTTGCCGGCATTCCTTGTTTCTGCCACACCCAGATCTGCACAGGGAACAAGGTATATATAAAAATTACCCAATACAGATTAGATCTACACACTGTTCAGTTTATTTTTGGCTTGTACGAGATCTTAAATACACAAGATGAGATGGGTGTTAATTATTTTCCACCAATAAGGGGTACATGTTTGAATGACATATTTCCTTTATAAACCTACTTATTCAATTAACCAATTATAATGATACATATATTTAGAATTCTTTACGTATCTGTATCTAAGCAAAACTATTATGTGATTTAGAGTTTATAAAAACTCCTGTGGTTTCCTGTCAGCAAGACACATCGTCTGGTACATATATCAGTTCCTCATATCAAGTTTCACAATTAACACAAACTTACTGTTAAGCAATAATACATTTAAAGCTTACTGTTAAACAATTATACATAAAAAGGAGTAATCCAGCCAAAGTTTAATATTAAGACAGATTCAGACACTCACATTAATTGAATTTAGAATACATCTCATGTTTTGAAACTACATAACAATTTACATTTTTAATATCTGCCCAGAATAATGATTTTGATAATTGTAAAAAAAAAAAAAATAACATTTCACTTTTCACACTTCCACTTACTTTTAAATAGAAAATAACCTTCTTCACCTAATCCCTCGCTATGCCATCTTAGTAATCAGACTAACATGAGTGGCTTTGTACCTACTAGTCTTCCCATCTTGATGGCTCTTATTTCTGCATGTTTTACATATCCTCTATCTCACATCGACTATAGTCATTCACTCTGTGGTCAATGCAGTTTGCATTACAAGTGATTCTGGATTTAATTAATCTCAACTCATCAGAGTGTCTTTCGACTCCAAGGCATTTATAATGATCGAGTATGTGGTGTGTGATTCTACATCTGTATGAAATATTTACTCACAGATAAAACACCCCAGAGCTTATGTATATACGATTCCTTTGTATTTCACATTGAGAGAATTGTCGCAAAAATGCGATAAGAACAAAATGTAGACCCTTGGTGCTTTCTAGAAAAGGGGCTTCAGGCTAAATTATAAAGTATACCTGATATGTTGTGAGAGATTAGAAAGTCATTATGTTTTTGAAGATAAATCCCTCTATCTTAGATGTCTTGAGGAAATTTACAATAAATCATTGACACGTTTGTAAAAAAAATAAATAAAAAAAATCATTGACCACACAGCAAAGGAGTCTGGAGCTGTATCCAAGACTCATATAGCAATATAAGAAGCAACATGGAAACATTTCCATTTTCCATTAACCCTTTCATGCATAATGGTCACTACAGTGGACAGCTATTTAAAAGCTGTTGTTTTGTATGTGCATGGGTTCTAATTGTATAGTTGCATATCATCCTGTTCAGTGGATGCTAGGGAGTGATCCCATATTCTGTCACCCACTGGTCAGCCATTGTAAGTGTGACAAGATTTTCTCAAATCCAAGATGGCTGACAGAAAGCCAGAATGCTTAGTAGCTTAGGAATAGCTTGCCAATCCTTCTATAGGAGGAGACCATAGGAGGTAAAAAAATTTGGTAACATCAAGTATTACCTAAAGAAATATATCGTAAATAAATTTTACTAGTATTGATTTTATCTTGGGTGGAAATTACAATTAATCATCTGTCCACTAAATTTGACATCATGCATTGCTGGTTATATTTTAGCTACAGTTCATACTATTACTGGAACTTTGTTTTTTATTGAAAATATTATAGCTGCAATAACTTTTTTGGCTCTAAATCAATTTATTTATGCAGCATCTTTTGCAGATAAGTTCCATTATGTGAGTAACTGTTAAAGTATTAGTAAAGTCCCGATTATTAGTAAGGTCCAAATTTCAAAAAACACTAACAGGCAGGGTTTTTATAACAGAAGAGACCCTAATGGTCTCTTCTGTCATAAATGTCCCCCACCTGTCAGCGTTAATGTGATCTGAGTGCGTGCAGGCACAGCTTAGGCCACATTTACATCCTGCTCTGTGAGCCGCAGTTATATGACTTCCATGCACATGTGTGGGGGTGACATCATCACAGCCCGGCAATTTAGGCAGCTGAAGATACAAAACACGTAAGAAAGACCGGGTGAAGGTGGAGGAGCCAGGGACTGGGGGGAGAAATGACAACCCGGTGCTTGAGAGCTCTCTGTGCAGGCAAGTCTGTCATAATGTACTAGTACATTATGACTTAACCACCTCAATATGGTCATACATACATATACGTCACTTGGACACCATTAAATATGTATCTTGTATATAATATGGTGGATAAATCATGAGAGATGAACGCTATAATCATTTAATCCACCACTGATTTTAATCTTTTTTTTTTAATTATGTAATAATTTTACATTTTATATATTTTTATTGATTCTGGTGCCTGAAAAGTCCCATATACCCAGTGGTTAGTCTGTATATTTTTCAGAAATGAATGTGCATGTAAGCCCAATCACTCAAATCTCAAATAAGCTTTGGCATTTTAGGGCCTATTCACACTAGTATAATCCACTGTGCTACATTTAATGCACATGCCTAAAGGCGTGTTGCATTGTGCATTAAATTATGTATGCTAACAAAGTAATTTAAATTGACTGCCTAATTCACCACTCCTGCAGCAGTTTTGACAGCTCATAGCAACACTGCTGTGCTGGGGTGCTGGGAAGATGTGTCGGGTGCAGTTCTGAAAGGATGGAACCGAATTGCACCAACACATTTAACTGCAGCACACCGATGTGAATGAACCCTTTATAAAATGTATTCAGCTACTTTTTATAATACTTTCAAATATATTTAACATTGATAAATTTATTTATTAAACTAATGCCTGGTGATCACGCACTGAATGTCCTTGCCCAGGCACTTCCTATTACAAGTAGGTCTTCCAATTTTGCTACCACATTGGCTCCCTGACACATGAGTTTCCAACAAAGAATTCAAGTGGCCACTACACATTAAACTGGTCTACTGTTGTTACTATTAGAAAACTAGGAAACATGCCATGCAGTCATCAGTGGAACACATGCATATAGACTGGAAGTCGTGCAAAGAGATTCCAGGAGAGAGCTGCACTAAGATGCAATAAAGCATGAAATGGAAAAAAGGTCAAAAGCATTTTATTAAAACAAAATGGAAATTGGTTATAAAACATAGTAGTTTAGAAAATGAAATGTCATTCAGTTACAGTTTACATCTACTTTAAAGTGGATGTAAACCCTCACATATGCCCAGTGAATTGAACAGTCACAGATGATACACAGAGATGAGACAAATCTCCCTACATAATGTTTACATGTATATCTGCTGTCTTCAACTTGCTATATATTTTAGAAAGTGCACATTGTGTTAGAGATTTTCTCTTCCTGTTCAGCACTGGGAGTGGATTCTTAGCATACAGCCAAGACAGCTGATTGGAGGAAAAGCACACACCTCCACTCCACATAGGTAGAGACTTACAGAGCTTTCTGGTAATCTATTGATAGCAACCTCCCTCGACATAAATTTCAGGCTGGTTTTATCTTGGTTGGCAGAGAACTTGTCAGAAGCTATCATGCTGATAACAGAGCAACGAAATAGCAGAGACACACGGGACTTAGGGCTTTGGAGAGAGATAAGAAACACTACAGATATAGGTCAAATTTCATGAATCAGGTTTACAGCCACTTTAAAATGGCTGTAAACCACTGAAAAGAAGAATGAAAAATAAATGTCCTAAGTGTATACTTGTCTCTATCCACAGTACCAAGTGTGATTTCTGTCTGCTCTGTCATTCCTCTGCTACCTGAACTTCTTAGAGTCTATGCCAACACCAAGTAATCCCAGGAGACACAGGTGATTAACAGTCTCAGCTGTGCATGTTTCCCTACGAGACTGTGTGTCCTTTTCCTACACTCAAGTTTCAGTTTACACTCAGCTCTACTCTCTATGCTGTGCTTTGTGTAACATCAGATCCCTGTCCCCTGCCTCTGGAAGCTCAGAAATGCTGTGTAAAATGTGTGCTTTAGGAGACTGTACAGGAGAGAGGGCAGAAAAATATTGGCAGTAGTTATATGTAAGGGTAATGCCCAGGCAAAATGTATCAGTTTTAGTATGCATTGGTTAGCCTCACAATAACTACATTGTTATTACATTGTTAACCTCTATTTTTCCTACCAAAAATATTTTTTTTAACATTTTTTCTTGACATGTAAGCCTTTTAACTGCACACAATTAAAAAAAATATGCAAATCAACATCATTATTATAACAAATGGACAAAAATATATAAAAATGATTGATTATTGTGTAACATAATGTGTATATTTAAGGAATAACTAAACCCAAAAATTAAATATATTGCAGCTTACAGTCCTTAGATATAGTAGATGCATTTGTTCTTTTTTTTTCTCAACAAGAACCATTCAGAAAATACCTACGTATTAATCTTGCCAAAAATACACTCTTTGTCACTTCCTGTGAGCTTCATTGAAGAATATATTCCTTCCTAGCTATCTTCTATAAACTATTAATTGCACTGCCCCCCACGTAATGGAGTTGAAGAGATACCAACAAGGCCTGTAGTCCATATCAGAAGAGCACAACATATAATTTAAAAAAAAACTTTGTAGGGAATAAAATTAATAGGAGTATGTCAACTCACTGCAATTAGTTTGATCTCAGTAACCCAAATATGCATAAAGACTTTTTTCTCACATCAGAAGAGCAACCTAATGTGATAACCATGGCCACTTCCATAAATACCATGTGGGAGCGACATAGCCACCCATGGAGAGGAAGTGTATGATTTGCAAGATTATCAGATGAAAATAAAGCAAAACAGCTTAAAAAAAAGAAAACTGAATCAGACCAAGGACTAGTAAGCTTCAATATATTACATTTTAGTTTTTTCCCTTTTTACGGCACAGTAAGCAGCCAAATGTATTTTCCAATCAATTAAATAAATACACCCATCCCCCCTTTTACCTGTTTCAAGGTACCCTGACCTACTTTCTAGGGGAAGCCTTGAAACCCCTTAGCTGTCACTGTCCCATTAGAAAAGGGGCCGGGGAAACTTGAAACCCCCATCCCTTTTCTTTCACATGGGACAGTAAGCAGCCAAATTTATTTTCCAGACAATCAATTGAATAAATACACCCAGACAACATATTTGGATTAATAAACTATTTTATTTTATTGGCTGCGGTTTTATTTATTGGTTTACCATATTCAAATTAACTCTTATTAAACAACTCTATAAATAATTATTCTATTAGAATTCATCAATAATTTTTTTTATCATAAATACTAATATTACACTGAACAACTCAGCTTTTATAGCTCGAGTTGTATAACAATCATAAATTTAATAATAAATTGCCCCCAAGAAGGCAGGAGCCATAACAAGCCTCCTGCCTACCTCCCCCTACCTGCGGCCCGTTCAATGATTGTCTGGAAATTTAAGTTCAACATATCCAGGCCTACATCAGAAATATGTATTCCATCCCTCCAATATAGCCCCGGAAGTCCTCCTTCTAGATCCACATGTCTAAAGGATATACCATAACCTAATGACATAAACTTTTCTATTCTTCTATTAATACGCTTCCTTACTTTGTCAAAAACTGAAAACCCATCTTCTTGTAACCAAACTAAGCGAGGAATAATTTCCGAGAAAGCAATGACGGTCCTGGGAGATGCCGATTTCAATTCCTGAATGGCCGACCTGATGGTTTTTAATTTGCCAATAGTGTTACCTTCCAGATGTATAATCAGAACATCAGGTAAAAAAAGCGAAGGAACACCGTTCAATTTCATAAAAAATGAAATTCCATGTATTATTTTGTTAATATGTGACCACGAAAATTTCTTTTCCATCAAACTTTTAAGAAAAGAAAGCCATATTTTCGTTAAAATTTGACCAAGGTATATCCTGTGAATAAAAGTAAGATAACCAGGAAAACCAAGCTGAAGAATATCCGAACCAAGTTTTGGGTGCTCATGAATTTTTTATATTGTCAAAGATAGGGATGAGCTTCGTGTTCGAGTCGAACCCATGCCGAATTGCAAATGATATGGGCCGTTCACGCCAAATTCATGTGGCGCGTCACGACCCATAATTCACTGCGGCATCGCAGTGCATTGCTGGCTGATGATTAGCCAAGCATGCACTATGACCCGCATGCTTGGCCAATCACAGCGTCATCTGAACAGAGAGCCATAATTGGCCAAAGCCAAGGAGGCTTTGGCCAATTATGGCTCAGGGGATTTAGTACACGCCCCACACTATATAAGACTGAAAGAGATAGACAGAGAGACAGTGTCATTTGATTTAAGTTAGATAGATTAGGCAGGACAGTCAGTGAGTTAGCTGCACTTACAGTGTATTGTGTATATATATGCATCCCAGGTGTTGTATATATATATATATATATATATATATATATATATATATATATATATATATATTTATATATATTTATTGGGGTATTTAGCTCAGTGGTAGATGCATCTTCACGTAGTGAGTCCACAGCAGTCAGTTATCAGGTTTGAGGGCATGGCAGCCCATTTTTATTCACAGGAACAAAATAAAAGTTTATACATAGGATTTCCCACACAGAGGTTCTTCTTCAGTAAATTCATGCAACCAAAAATGCCAAGCCTCCTGGCTCCTAGGCTTACTTTGCCTTGCAGTTCCCCACTGAACCAGCCTACTCCTGGCCTCAACAGAACTCTCCAGACCCCTGGGTTTGCTTACTGTCCCCCAGACTTCAGGACTTCCTTCAGCCTCCTTGGACTTGCTAGTTGCCTCGGCTCTCCCAGCCTTCCAGACCCTTCTCAGGTCTCACAGGCCCTTCTAGCCGTCCCAACCTTCCCAGTCCTTTAGACACCAAGTCTCCTCTTACCAGGGATGTAGTCACACACAGGGCAGACAGCTTTTCAGACACAGGTCTGTCTTGCAGCAGCAAGCTGCACACACTCCACCTTCCTCCACTCTCTGCTCTCACCAGCCCCTCGTTATATGGGCTGTGTACACCTGGGCACACACCCTGCTTGCTATCCATAAGACATGGACACAGGGTTAGAGATCCCATCCCACCCAAGTCTCTGCGGGATCTCCAAACTACAGAGCCCCATTGGAACATAGCAAAACCTGGAGAAAGCTGCCAACACAGTCTTCTCCCTTTCAAAGCTATGCTCTGTAGCACTGCAGTCACCTGACATGCAAACTCTGTGTCCATTTTCCATCCCTTTTCACCATGACAGGGACTCTCACTATTACAATATATATACACTGTATTCAGTTTAGCTAGATCCGTTCCTGTTATCTTCCTACTGATAGGCAGGCTTGTCTTGTTACAGTATTTACAGCTACCTGAAGAAAATTGCTGGTGTTCTTTTGATCCTATTAGTACCACAGTATGGCAGATAGACTATTTACAGTTAGTGCAGTGCGTCCTCCTCACAGTGTTGAGTAAAAGCTACAAGTTAGTTTAGTGTGACCTCTGCACAGTGTTCAGCTAAAGCTACAAGTTAGGGTAGTGCGTCCTCCTCACAGTGTTCAGCTAACGCTACAAGTTAGTGTAGTGCGTCCTCCTCACGGTTCAGCTAAAACTACAAGCTACCTGTAGAAGGTTGGTGGTGTTTTCCTGATCCTATCACTACCGCAGGCAGCTAAATAAGCTACAAGTTAGTTTTTTGCGAGCTCTGCACAGTGTTCACCTAAAGCTACCTGTAGAAGGTTGGTGGTGTTTTCCTGATCCTATCACTACCGCAGTGGCGTCTCCAGCTTTCAAATTTAGGGGGGGCACATGGGGGGACAGGGACAAAAGTAGGGGGGCAACTATAAAATGCATATATATATATATATATATATATATATATATATATATATATATATATATATATATCCTGGGGCCCTTTACTACGACCCCACAACGGGCCCTTTCACATGTTCTGCAGTGAGCTCCCTTCCTACTGTATTGGGGTCCCCCAGGGTGGCAGAAAACAAGAGATATATGTCACCAGCATATCAAGAAAATATAAGGATCCAAAGCAGTGGGAGAACTATCAGGGTTGCAAAGGTTGTCTTGCCTCGGGCCCTGGTGTTCTGCCACTGTGGGGTTCCCCAGCCTCCTCTTGCTGTCCTGCCCCTGCTATTGACAGCTCTGGTCTGGCATCTCTTGGAATTTACAGGCTGGTCCTCCTGTCCTAAGGACGGGAGAAATCAGTCTGTTTTTTCAGTAACTGAAAGTCCTGGTGGAGTCCTTCCTGCAACTCGCTCTTCTCCCTGCCAATGAGGATGCAGGGGAAGGAGCAGATCAGGCGGCCGTGGTTGTGTGAACGCTCGCATTATGCAGTGTCAGTGAGCAGGGGAGGGGGGAGGAATCACCCGCAGGAGCTGACTGGGGACTCTCTCTCTATTAGACATTGATTTTTTGTAAAAAAAAAAAAAAAAATTTTTTTTTTTTTGGGGGGGGGGGGGGCACATGGTGGGGCACAGCATAATGTTGGGGGGGTCAGGGCCCCCTCTGGCCCCCCCCTAGGGTCGCCATTGCACTACCGCAGGCAGCTAAATAAGCTACAAGTTATTTTTTTGCGAGCTCTGCACAGTGTTCACCTAAAGCTACCTGCAGAAGGTTGGTGGTGTTTTCCTGATCCTATCACTACTGCAGGCAGCTAAATAAGCTACAAGTTATTTTTTTGCAAGCTCTGCACAATGTTCACCTAAAGCTACCTGTAGAAGGTTGGTGGTGTTTTCCTGATCCTATCACTACCGCAGGCAGCTAAATAAGCTACAAGTTAGTGTAGTGCGTCCTCCTCACAGTGTTCAGCTAAAACTACAAGTTAGTGTAGTGCACAGTGTTCAGCTAAAGCTACAAGTTGGGGTAGTGCGTCCTCCTCACAGTGTTCAGCTAAAGCTACAAGTTAGTGTAGTGCGTCCTCTGAACAGTGTTCAGCTAAAACTACAAGTTAGTGTAGTGCATCCTCCTCACAGTGTTCAGCTAAAACTACAAGTTAGTGTAGTGCACAGTGTTCAGCTAAAGCTACAAGTTAGGGTAGTGTGTCCTCCTCACAGTGTTCAGCTAAAACTACAAGTTAGTGTAGTGCGACCTCTGCACAGTGTTCAGCTAAAGCTACAAGTTAGTGTAGTGCGTCCTCTGAACAGTGTTCAGCTAAAGCTACAAGTTAGTGTAGTGCGTCCTCCTTACAGTGTTCAGCTAAAGCTACAAGTTAGTGTAGTGCATCCTTTGAACAGTGTTCAGCTAAAACTACAAGTTAGTGTAGTGTGACCTCTGCACAGTGTTCAGCTAAAGCTACCTGTAGAAGGTTGTTGGTGTTTTCCTGATCCTATCACTACTGCAGGCAGCTAAATAAGCTATAAGTTAGTTTTTTGCTAGCTCTGCACAGTGTTCACCTAAAGCTACCTGTAGAAGGTTGGTGGTGTTTTCCTGATCCTATCACTACCGCAGGCAGCTAAATAAGCTACAAGTTAGTTTTTTGCGAGCTCTGCACAGTGTTCAGCTAAAGCTACCTGTAGAAGGTTGGTGGTGTTTTCCTGATCCTATCACTACCGCAGGCAGCTAAATGAGCTACAAGTTAGTTTTTTGCAAGCTCTGCACAGTGTTCAGCTAAAGCTACCTGTAGAAGGTTGGTGGTGTTTTCCTGATCCTATCACTACCGCAGGCAGCTTAATAAGCTACAAGTTAGTTTTTTGCGAGCTCTGCACAGTGTTCACCTAAAGCTACCTGTAGAAGGTTGGTGGTGTTTTCCTGATCCTATCACTACCGCAGGCAGCTAAATAAGCTACAAGTTATTTTTTTGTGAGCTCTGCACAGTGTTCACCTAAAGCTACCTGTAGAAGGTTGGTGGTGTTTTCCTGATCCTATCACTACCGCAGGCAGCTAAATAAGCTACAAGTTATTTTTTTTGCAAGCTCTGCACGGTGTTCACCTAAAGCTACCTGTAGAAGGCTGGTGGTGTTTTCCTGATCCTATCACTACCGCAGGCAGCTAAATAAGCTACAAGTTATTTTTTTGTGAGCTCTGCACAGTGTTCACCTAAAGCTACCTGTAGAAGGTTGGTGGTGTTTTCCTGATCGTATCACTACCGCAGGCAGCTAAATAAGCTACAAGTTAGTTTTTTGCGCGCTCTGCACAGTGTTCACCTAAAGCTACTTGTAGAAGGTTGGTGGTGTTCTCATACTACAGGCAGGCAATTGATTTTGCTAGCTGCAGTATCAGTATATATATATATATATATATATATATATATATATATATATCCCAGCAGCTACAGGCCATTAGTATGTCTGGAAGGCCAACAAGGAGAGGCAGACAGTCACAAGCCAATAAAAGAGGGCAAGCAGGCTCTGTGTCTAGAGGCAACAGTGCTGGTCGTGGAGACGGTGCATCCTCATCAGCACATGGCCGTGGGACACGCTTGGCCTTTTTTTTGGCAGCTGGCTGTGTTGAGCCGCAACATGCGGAAGACTTGGTCGAGTGGATGACCAAGCAGTCCTCATCCTCCTCATCCTCTCTCACCCATGCTCAGGGTACTTTGTCTGGCAAAGCAGCTGCTAACGCGGCCTCTTCCCTCGGCTCAATGGCATCAGTGACTCCTTCCCTAGCCCCACCATGTCCTCCTGAGGAGTCCCTCGAACTGTTTGACCACAGTGTTGGGTACATGCTCCAGGAGGATGCCCAGCGTTTAGAAGGCTCTGATGATGATACTGAGCTAGATGAAGGCAGTAACGTGAGCACGGACAGGAGGGTTGCCCAAGAAGGACAGCAATCTGGCAGTCATGCTCCCCCTGCTGCAGCATACTGCCAGGTTTGCTCCAGTGAAGAGGAGGGAGGGGATGATGAGGTCACTGTGGGTGCCTGATAGGAGAGAGGAGGAGGAGGAGGAGGCACATCACCAACGAGGCAGGATGCCCTCCAGTGGCCAGCCTAAAGGCAGCACGCTGACTGCATCACACCCCAAAGCTCCGCATGTGCAGGGTGCTGCTGTCTCTGCGCGTTATTCCAAAAGTTCTTTGGTGTGGGCCTTTTTTGAGACGAGTGCATCAGATCGCACCGCTGCTATTTGCAACATATGTCTCAAGCGTATCTCGCGTGGCCAAAACATCTCCCGCTTGGGCACCACATGCTTGACCAGACATATGTTGACCTGCCATGCAGTTCGTTGGCAAGCGTATCTAAAAGACCCACACCAAAGAACAAAGAGGACCTCTCCTTGCTCCTCATCAGCTGAGATCTCCAACCCAACTATACCTTCAGTCCTCTCTGAGACCTGCACTGAGAGGAATGAAGGTATAGAATTAGGTGTGTCACAGCCAAGTACTTGTGGGCAATCTATTTTCGGTACACCGACGTCAGGTTGTACCAGGCAAATTTCCCTGCCCCAGCTGCTGCACCGCAGAAAGAAGTTTGCTCCCAGCCATCCACAATCCCAGTGGTTGAATGCTAGCTTGGCAAAATTGCTAGCACTTCAACTGCTGCCTTTTCAGTTGGTAGACTCTGCCCCCTTCTGCGAGTTTGTGGAATGTGCGGTTCCTCAGTGGCAGGTACCCAAACGCCACTTTTTCTCACAGAAGGCGATTCCGGCTCTCTACCGGCATGTGGAAGGCAAAGTCAATGCCTCACTGGACAGGGCGGTCAGCGGTAAGGTGCATATTACCGCTGACTCATGGTCCAGCAGGCATGGACAGGGACGTTACCTAAGTTTCACCGCGCACTGGGTGACTCTGCTGGCAGCTGGGAAGGATGCAGGACAAGGTACAGTAGTGTTGGAGGTTGTTCCGCCACCACGTCACCAAAATGCCACTACTAATGATTGTGACACACCTCTCTCCTCCGCCCCCTCCTCTTCTTCTTCCTCCATGGCCTCTTCCTGTGCTTGGTCCTCGGAACCAGCGGTGCTCCGTAGCCATTTAAGGGGCTACGCAAGTATGCAGGCCAAAAGATGCCATGCGGTGCTTGAGCTGGTGTGCTTGGGGGACAGGAGCCACACTGGGGCAGAGGTTCTGTCAGCTCTGCAGGGGCAGGTTCAGAGGTGGTTGACGCCACGCCAACTTAAGCCAGGAATGGTGGTTTGCGACAATGGCACCAACCTCCTCTCTGCCCTCCGACAGGGACAAATGACCCATGTGCCCTGTTTGGCTCATGTCCTTAACTTGGTGGTGCAGCAGTTCTTGGGCAGGTACCTGGGCTTACAGGATGTCATGAGGCAGGCCAGGAAAGTCTGTGTGCATTTCCGCCGGGCATATAATGCCAGTTCTTGGCTGGCAGACCTCCAAAAGGAGTTTAACCTGCCCAAGGACCACCTAATCTGTGACATGCCAACCAGGTGGAACTCACCAGGACAGGGTCAGGGGAGCTTGTTTTTTTTCCCCACGCCAGTGTGCCATGATCAGGGATGCATGCACTGTTCTGTCACCATTTGAGGAGACCACGAGGATGGTGAGCAGTGACAGTGCATGCATCAGTGACACTGTCCCCCTTGTCCACCTGTTGGAGCACACGCTGCGTGGAATAATAGACAGGGCACTTGAGGCAGAACAGAGGCAGGAAGAGGAGGACTTCCTTAGCTCTCAGGGCCCTTTTTATCCAGACAGTGTTCCTGCGTGCCCGCCGATCACACAGGAAGAGGATGAGGATGAGGAGGAGGAGGAGGAGGATTGTGTCAGTATGGAGGTGGAGCCTGGCACTCAGCATCAGCAGCATGTCTTTAAGGGATCAGTCCCAAGAAACACATGGACTTGTACGTGGCTGGGAGGAGCTGGCTGCGGACCATGTCGTCCTTAGTGACCCAGAGGACTCTGGACCGAATGCCTCAGCAAACCTACCTTGCATGGCCTCCCTGATCCTGCAAAGCCTGCGTAAGGATCCTTGTATTCGTGGTATCAAGGAGAAGGACCAATACTGGCTGGCAACCCTCCTTGATCCACGTTACAAGGGTAAGGTTGCGGACCTTATCTTGCCATCACAGAGTGCGATGCAGAGATGCAGAGTGCTGCATCCAGCGTTCTTTCGGAACGCACATTCAGTGCTGCTGGAGGCTTTGTAACCGATCACAGGGTGCGTCTGTCCACCGACTCGGTCGATTGACTGACCTTCATAAAAATGAATCAGTCTTGGATCACCACCAGCTACCAAGCACCTGATGCTGATGTAACCGAATATTTTTTTGGAAATCTCTGATCCCTTCAAAGACTGCCTATGCTGATGCTGAGTGACTATCCTGAGTAATTATCCTCTTCCTCCTCAATGATCATGCTGATAGCTTATAAGAACATTTTTGGTTCTGGGCACCGCCACCAGTGCCTAAGGCCCAATTTTTCAGCCCCTGTTTAACAGGGGCGTGTAATTACAATTTTTGATGCAATACTTTGCAGCAGGGTTCATTCCTGCGTTCCAACTAGAGTATCTGTGAGGGGTTGCAGTGTTGTGGCACCAGCACCAGTGCCTAAGGCCCAATTTTTCAGCCCCTGTTTAACAGGGGCGTGTAATTACAATTGTTGATGCAATACTTTGCAGCAGGGCTCGTTTCTGTGTTCCTAGAGTATCTGTGAGGGGTTGCAGTGTTGTGGCACCAGCACCAGTGCCTAAGGCCCAATTTTTCAGCCCCTGTTTAACAGGGGTGTGTAATTACAATTTTTGATGCAATACTTTGCAGCAGGGCTCGTTTCTGTGTTCCAACTAGAGTATCTGTGAGGGGTTGCAGTGTTGTGGCACCAGCACCTGTGCCTAAACAGGGGCATGTAATTACAATTCTTGATCTAATATTTCACAGCAGGGCCCTGAGAGGGCATACAGTGTTGTGGCCACAACAAAACCTAAGGCCCAAATTTCTGCTGAGTATATAGGGCAGGCCCCTACTTTCAAACATCCAACTTACAAACTACTCCTACGGAAGGAGACAACAGGAAGTGAGATGAAATCTACCCCTAGGAAGGGAAATTTTCTCCTGTAAGAGTTAATATGGGAAAAACATGTCTCCTTTCCATTGATGCTTTATCACCAATCCTTGTTTCACAAAAAACCCCAAATTTTCAAAAAACATTTGTCATTGGGACAAAAAGTGAGGTGTTATTTTTTGAAGAGGAGCACAGACAGCAAAACAAATGTCACAGGGGTGATAACCCTTCCCTATGTTTTCCAAAAAGCTTAAAATAGATTTTTTGTCTGGAGCTAAACACATTAAAAAACGTTTAAAAATGTACCAGTTCAAAATTACAAACAGATTCTACTTAACAACAAACCTACTGTCCCTGTCTTGTTTGCACCGCCTGTATACTGCTGTTCAGAGTACAGAGCCTGTATACTGCTGTTTCCTTTTTTAATTTGGGTGCGGGGTTCCCCTTAATATCCATACAAGACCCAAAGGGCCTGGTAATGGACTGGGGGGACCCATGCCGTTTGTCTCACTGATTTTCATCCATATTGCCAGGACCCGACATTACATTAAACCCGCAAGCAGTTTTAAATGACTTTTTTTCCTTTAAAAAATGACATTTTGTGCAGGGACTGTTCTAAGCACGGGAAACACGCACCACTTTACAGGCATTCTATAGACACCCCCCAGGTACGATATTTAAAGGAATATTTCACTTTTTTTTTACTTTAAGCATCATTAAAATCACTGCTCCCGAAAAAACGGACGTTTTTAAAAGTTTTTTTTGCATTGATACATGTCCCCTGGGGTAGGACCTGGGTCCCCAAACCCTTTTTAGGACAATACCATGCAAATTAGCCTTTAAAATGAGCACTTTTGATTTCAAACGTTTGAGTCCCATAGACGTCAATGGGGTTCTAACGTTCGTGCGAATTTTCGGTCCGTTCGCAGGTTCTGGTGTGAACCGAACCAGGGGGGGTGTTCGGCTCATCCCTAGTCATAGATTACATGTCCCAAAGATTGCACAGGCATACCATACCTATCTTGGGAGCAGCTTGAAAAATCGTGTCATCTGTAACCGAGAGAGCATCCACTATCATGTTATTCTTACCTGGAATGTATTTCGATTTCAACCAAATATTAAACATTAAACATTTTGACACTAGATACCATAGTAGCTTTGTAACAGGAGGCGATTTAGATGATAAGCAGTTAATAGCAAACAACACTCCCTTATTATCCATACTAATAAGCAGGCGATGGTTACTAAAATATTCTCCCCAGATTTCTATGGCTACTACAATAGGGAATAGCTCCAGCAACAGGCTATTTTTCAATAAACCTAGATTTTTCCATCTTAAAGGCCATTTTTCTGCACACCAATGATTGTTCCATATAGCAGCAAAGCCTATCGATCCCGCAGAATCTATTCCTCATCAAAATTTTTTATCAGAAACAAATTCATGCTGCAATATGGTTCTTCCATTAAATTGTGACAAAAATTGTATCCACACAATCATGTACTCCTTTATATCAGAAGATATGCGAACATGAGAATAAGGATTCTTTAATCCCGCTATAGCAAAATAAAGCCTTCTGGAAAAAATTCTACCAACCGGTAAAATTCTCGTGGCAAAGGCCAACAATCCTAGTAACTTTTGCATGTCTTTCATTCAGTAATGCTTTTTTCTTATGGATTAAGTCTATGAGTAACTCAGAAATAACTTCCAGTTTTTGCATGGGGAGTCTAAATTCCATAAGGGATGTATCAATTGTAATTCCCAAAAATTCCAGGCAATTGATGGGTAAGACTGTCTTTTCTGTTACTAAAGGAATTCCAAAATCTTCACATATTTTAAAAAATAACCTAAGAAGGTTCATGCACTCTTCCAACCCATATGCTCCAAGAAATAAAAAATCATCTAAATAATGTAAAATATATGGGGATCCTGAAATTTCTCTTACTACCCATTCCACAATTGGAACACAATTATGCCCCGCACACACGGTCGGACTTTGTTTGGACATTCCGACAACAAAATCCTAGGATTTTTTCCGACGGATGTTGGCTCAAACTTGTTTTGCGTACACACGGTCGCACAAAGTTGTCGGAATTTCCGATCGCCAAGAACGCGGTGACGTACACCACGTACGACAAGACTAGAAAAGGCCGGTTCAGAACCAAGTGCGGCACCCTTTGGGCTCCTTTTGCTAATCTCGTGTTAGTAAAAGTTTGGTGAGAGACGATTCGCGCTTTTTCAGACTCGTGGCTTTCAGATCGTTTTCTGCCGTTCAGTTTGTGCTTGTGGGTTTGTATCTGCTCTTCAGTGCGTGCAGTCAGTTCGTATCGGAGTTTTCTGTGCGATCTTGCCCGCTCGTTGCTGTTTTTCAGGTCGCTCTTCACAGGCCTTGCTGTTCTTCAGTGCGTTCTGTTACTTCGTTCTGAGCAGCCGACCGTTTTCTAGCCATGTTTCGTATGCGTACTCCTCGTAGAGTTCGTGCTGTGCGGGGGCTTGGTGTTGGGGTCCTGACCTTGACACAAGTCCAGTCCATGAACAGGGTGGGGAGGAGTTCATGGACCAAGAATTGGTTGCTTCAGCGTGACCAGTTCTCTCATATGCCTTTGCTCCGTGAGATCCGTGAGAATAATCCTGATGATTTCAGGAACTTTCTCAGGATGACGGACCCCGTGTTTCACCGTTTGTTGGCTTTGCTGACCCCCTATATTAGCAGGCAGGATACCTGCATGAGGCAAGCCATCACTCCGGAGCAGAGGTTGGTCGCTACCTTGTGGTATTTGGCCACAGGGAGAAGTCTGCAGGACTTGAAGTTCTCGACAGGCATCTCCCCCCAGGCTCTGGGGATCATTATCCCAGAGACCTGTTCTGCCATCATCCAGGTCCTGCAGAAGGAGTATATGAAGGTAAGATTTTTATCCTTTTATATCACATTTTATTGTATTGAATGTTTGATAATATATTGTATTTCTTCCCTCATTCCCTAATTACCATGATTGTAATATGCTGTGAATGTCCCCTTTGTTCTCATGCATGCTGGATTTTTAGGTAATTATTATTTTATGTCCTTCATACATATTTGCCCTTCAATAACCTCCCCAGCATGGTGTCTCCTGGCCTATATTCACCTCATGTAGTCACTTAACAATGTATTTTATCAGCTCCATAGTAGTGCTTTACCCCAAACACCCCCTAAAATGTTTGGAAATGTTATTTTTGATTTAAATTCAGGCAGAGTGCCAGAGGCTTTTTTTTGTGGTGTCCCCAAATTTTTTTTAACCCTCCCCCCCCAACTGCTAAGTCAGCTGATCCCAATTCTCTATCCTCAATCATCTATCTGCTGACTTTGCCAAACCCATACACACTATACCCATCTCTTTACTGGTCAGATTTATGGATGAATTCCCCAAAGCATGTAGTGCAAGGGCCTGCCTGTATACTTTCCAATGGTACTGTTTAAAGTATTTGTATCCTATTATTATCTTGATAGGTAATAGCAGAATGTTCAAATGTCCTCAAATGTGTACAGTGTGTATTTATATCTTTGTATTATGACACTTCTTACCTGTCCAGTGGTCTGCCAATAGTGTAACTAAGGAGGGGCTGTTCCAAGTAATACCCTGTATTTAGGCATTCATCTCTCAATGAAGTGAAGAGGGTTACCTGTCCAAGAGTTCCCCCCCCCTATAATGTTAGAAATGGCCCATGAGAGGGGTAGGGGGAATATGATAGGTGTACCTTATACTTTGTTGTTGTTAAATTCCCCTTAGTAAATGCTATCTGGAGGTTGCCCCATAATGTTTGTGTATAATCTGCTTGCCATGTTTCTGTGAAAAAATAGTAATGTTTATTTTTTTTTCCTCATCAGTTTCCTTCAACGCCACAGGAATGGCAGACTGTGGCCTCCCACTTTGCCCAGCGGTGGGACTTTCCTAACTGCGGAGGGGCAATTGATGGGAAACACGTCCACATCGTCCCACCACCCAACTCGGGGTCGTACTATTATAATTACAAGGGGTTTAATAGTATAGTGATGTTGGCGGTGGTGTCGGCTAATTACGAGTTCTTGTATGTGGACGTGGGGAAGAATGGCCGGATGTCCGATGGTGGAGTCATCGCCCAGACGGAGTTCTACAGGCGTCTCCAGAATGGCACCTTGGACTTGCCACCTCCAGAGGACAATGTTGAAGGTCTCCCATTTGTGTTTGTTGCTGATGAAGCATTTGCACTGGGGGACCACCTGATGCGGCCATTCCCGATGAGGACCCTCACCCCGGAACAGAGGGTTTTTAATTACCGGCTGGCCAGAGCCCGAAGAGTGGTGGAGAACACATTTGGAATCCTGGCCAGCCGGTTCCGATTATTTCTGACACCCATCCATATGGCGGAGTATAAACTGAACCATATAATACTTGCCTGCTGTGTTCTCCATAATTTTTTAAGAAAACATTCAGCCAACTATGCTGGCTCAGTTGGGCCTGAGGCCGGAATCCCTAATCCATCAACAGTGACGGCGCTTGAAAGTGGCCGTCCTGGCTTGCCCTCCCTGAATGCCCGTGATGTCCGGTTACGCTACCTGGAGTTCTTTGTGGGTAGGGGGGCTATCAATATGCCAGACAATCTGTGACACCTTTTTCAAATAAAAAACAACCAAAAGAAATTCTTTGTGGACATTTACTGCTTGTGTTTGTTTTAGCTGACCCTGACAGAAATGTGTTGAGTGCAGAAAATGTCGTGATTGGGTAACCTTCTAAAAAACAGTGTTGGCTGGTACTTCCTAAATGCAAAAACACATTTCGCTACAAGTGCACTTGCAACTGCACTGAACCTGCACTTGTAGTGCAAAGAGGATTTGCCCTTAGGAAATAACCCCCATTTTTGCATAAAACAGCAATTACATCACCCCAAAAGTGTTGTAGTGTTGAGACAATAATCCACACATTCTTGAGTAAGGCACTTTTTTATACCTGCACAATCACATGTGCATTTCCCAAAGGTTTTTAAAACAAACCAACATGTTTGTTGTATAACAATGTTTGCAGTAGCATTATCAAAAATCGAAATATCCATTTCAGATAAAACAGGCCTGTGTAAAACCAACAAGAAAGCCAAAAAACTTGAACTTACAAAGTTCACATATGGTAAAACCTGAAGGCTATATCAGACATGAGTATTTATGAACTGGGTTTGATATAGCGTTCAGATGGGGGGAAATCACCCCTGGAAAAGCCAAATTTGGAAGATGCACACCAATTTACGAATGTCAACATGTGCTATCTGCCATCAGGGGGGATCAAGGGACGTGTTTTGGGGGAGCAAGCCCTTCCTCAACGCTACTTTATAATTGAGGAAGGGGTTGCACCTCCAAAACGCGTCCATTGATCTCCCATGATGGCAGATAGCACATGTTGGCACACTGTGTGCATCCTCCAAATTTTGCTTTTCTAAACATTGAAAAAATTTTTGTACGATAAAACAGGTGATTTTGTGGGGTTTAAATTCGCCCCAAAACATCAATGATGTTATTATTTTTTTTAATAACATCACTGATTTGTTGCTGGATGTTTTGCAATTGGAGATTACACCCCATGATCTCCCCGATCAGTATCTGGGCACTTTCAGATGTAAAGCGTTCTGGATCACGATCACCTAAAAAGAGATAAAGAACAAAAAAAAAGGTCTCAAAAATCTGCCACCATCCATCTCTTTTACCTGAGCCTGTGGTTGCAGACACTCACCTGTTGTGGTGCCAATCTCCACCACGTCTTCTTCTTCCTCCTGCTCTTCTTCTTGTGTTGGTATTTGGGGGGGGTCTCTGGTCTCCTGGGATGAGGGGTGTCCGAGTCTTTTCTCCCCTATGTAAAACAAAAATGGTATACTTAGCACACAGATATTTGATGGCAGAACTAGAAATAGGAAACATTGCTTGGAAGTGGGGTACAATTGTCTATTTTAGCAGAGTTCCAAGATGTATATTTTTTATTGCCCTTTGTCAAGCTGCAATACTTTACCTGTTTGGTACAAGCTTCACAGATGGAGACCCCCCTATAGTATACACTGGAGCACCTGTGTGCCCCCCTAATAAAAATGGTGTTCTGGGGTCCCACACTAGTGCTCCAGTGTCCAGATGTGAAAACAGCTGCTCAGTGTCCTCTCCTTACACACAATCTAGTTTGCATTTCATTCTAGTAACAAACCCATCTACACAAACAAATATTTGGCATCCAAGTAGGCCCCCAAAAATGTGTGAAAATGCATATGGCCTAAACAATGGTGTTCTAGAGGCCGAAAGAAAAATGTTTGATACGAACGAATAATGTGCCCATGAACATTAAAGTTGACCTTTTGAAACGTTACAACTAATAAAAGCATATGGAGCAGAACGAACGTAATAAAGACAGAAAGAATAGGAACACAGCACAACTACTTACTTTTTTGCAGCACTCTCCGGATCTTTCGGTACTGCTCTGGCTCTCTCAACTTCAGGTCCGACCACCGCTTCCTGAGCTGATCTTTAGACCTTCGTACCCCGAAATTCCACACTAGACTCCTGACCACTTTCGCCATGATCTTGGCCTTTCGGATGTTCGGGTTGGGGTAAGGCCCATATTTTCCGTCATAGTCGGATTTCCTCATGATGTCGACCATCTCCAACATCTCCCCAAACGACATATTTGTGGTCTTAAAACGTCTCCTTCTGGATCGGGACGTGCCTTTCCTCCTCCTCCTCCTCGTTGCTACAATTAGCCCGCACCTGCTGTATGTCCGCCATCATGCTCTTCCCCCACTGCGCCGAACGAAAAGGGGCGGGGAATACACTAGAAAGAACGTCAGGGGTGGGCGGAGTTACACGCATGCGCAGTGTATATAAAGTGTGACACGCGTGCGTATTACGTTTGATCTGTGAGCGGAGGAAGGAGCATTGGACGCGCCGATCGTAAGAACGAAGGTAAGAGACAAACTTGTGCCTATACTGCTTCTAGATTGAGGCCTATATTGTAACAAGATTAGGAGAGTTTAGTGTGACATTAGGCTTTGTCTTGTGTTGTGTCTTGCAGTGAACATGGATATGGTACTCAAAGATAAGGACTTCATTTCAGTATTCATAGAGATGCTAAGGGAGCTGCCCTGTCTGTGGGAGATTAAACACCCCCATTACAAGAACCAAGCAAAGAGGAAGGCAGCACTGGAGCAATTGTGTGAAATTGTGAAGCAGGTGATCCCCACGGCAGACATCACTTATTTAAAGATTTTCATTGGTGGCCTGAGGAGCACATATCTGAGGGAGCGCAATAAAGTCCTGGATTCACAGAGATCCGGAGCAGCAGGTGACATCTATGTCCCCAGGATGTTGTACTACGACAGGCTGCACTTTCTGGCAGGCCAGACTGAACCCAGGCCATCCCTCTCCAGTCTTCCTTCCACGCTTCCTTCCCCCCCGGCTGAGGCTTCGGACGCCCAACCTGGGCCTTCCAGGCCGCATGTGGAGGAGCCCAGATTGAGCCAGGTATAGCATTCCTCTAAATATTTCTGCTTGTCCAATCAATGATGTGAACTATATGTTAGTTGGGAGTACTAATTAAGGATTGTGATTGATGATGCAAAACATTACAACTATGTCCCTTTTTCATACACAGGGAAGTCTCAGCCAGGAGGTGGCCGGGCCGAGTCGGCTGGCTGATATCAAGGTCCCTCCACCCCCCCTGAAAACAGAAAGTGGCAGTAGGACGAGTGGCCTAGAGGAGGCGGCTATCAGATTCTTTTGGAGGGCTACAGAGGTCCTGGGAGCACCACACACCAGGCAGGAGAACATTGCTGCATTCATAGCCTATAAAATGCAGAGGATGGAGGAGGGCCAAAAAGCCATGTGTGAGGCCCTCATATCGGAGGCTCTGGCGAAAGGTATGAGGGGCCAAATTACACCTCACACACAGCTTTGGGATGGTCCTCCTCCTCCTCCTGCAGGTCCTACTCCTCCTCCAGGTCCTACTCCTCCTCCTGCCACATCTCCAACTGCACAGCCACAGCCCGGAATGAAGCGTGAAAGGAAGACCAGACAGTGAGGACCCTGGATCCAGTCTGTTGGGCAAAAAAATGCAGCCTCTTGTGGTACCACAGCCTGCGGACACAAATGTCATCTGCTGCTATCCAAGTCTCTGTGAATCCCGGACCAGACTGCCCTCCCTTACATATGGACTCCTCAGGCCACCAGTTTTGATGTTGAAGAATTGATGTCTGCCGTGGGGGTCCCAGGCTTCGCTAATTTCTCTTGTTGATCCAGTGTTGCCTTCCTCTTTGTTTGGTTCTGATCCCTTAATAAAGGATTTTTGTTTTGAATTATACTCTCCTATGTGTTTTACTTCAAAAAGGACAGTTTGTTTGTGAGGATTCAGGTACATTTCAAACATACAATGTGAAATGAACAAGGGACACCAACAACAAACAATCTCCTTGAGATTAAATAATAAAAGATATCAATGGTGTTGGGGTAACTTGACACACAAAACACACCCAAAAAAGAGTAAAAATAAAAATAACATTGAACAAAGATCAGCCTTGGAAAAAATACAAACATTAAATAAAAAAAAAGGCTTAAAATCCAAAATATAAAAAAATTTTAAAATATCAAACTGTCAGATGTGACAACTAATAACAATATATTCAGGGAATCCCACTAAAAAAACACAAATAAAAGTTTGTGAGAAGTGTGTGTGAATACGAGCAGCAAAACGACTTAATTCTTGTCACATTATAAAGAAGAACAGAGTGCGCTGTATTAAACCATTTTTAACATTGCAGCGTGACGAAAGTGCTGTATCCATTGTGAACGCTAAGTTTACCAGAACGAGCTGTCCCGTGTTGGAATTTCTTCTGAGCATGCGTGGCACTTTGTGCGTCGGAACAGGCCACACACGGTCGGAATTGACGCGATCGGATTTTGTTGTTGGAAAATTTTATCTCCTGCTGTCCAACTTTGTGTGTCGGAAAATCCGATGGAAAATGTCCGATGGCGCCCACACACGGTCGGAATTTCCGACAACACGCTCCGATCGGACATTGTCCATCGGAAAATCCGACCGTGTGTACGGGGCATTAGAATTGATAGGTTAAATTCATTAGCAGATTTTTTTTCTTTCCCTTCTGTAGACTCAATAAGAAGTGAGAGGAAATCTCTCCAAAGTGAGGAAACATCATATTTACAGATGTCACTATGGGAAGGTTTGTCCTTTATTCCTATTCTTCCTAATCTGATGACAATTTAAAGAGTAAGTTAACTTTTTAGAAAAAAAATGAATGCACATTTTTGCAGGTAAAAAAAGTGCATTTATTTATTTATTTTTAGAGCCTATAAAGCATTGCACCAGAGATCAGCAGATTGCTGGTGCCATGCAGGTCTCCTTCAGATCTGTCAGTGTATCTGTGTGCCTGTACATCCCTTACGATCAGGCAGATACAGTACAATCTGACACGAAGAATCAATGAACTACCATGGTGCTCCAGAGCGCCATGGTAGTTCATTGAGAACTACAAGCCAACAGCCTCAAAGGAAGTTGGAGCTTGTAGTTCATTCACATACAGATCTGTGTGAATGAAGGCAACGGCCGTGTGGGTGGGGATCAGGCAGTGGCCGCAGCATTGGGAATATGTTACATGTTCCCCCCGAAAAACGGGCGGGACATGTAACATGTTCCCGAAGGTGAACTTCTGGATTTTCTTGTACTTTTCGATGTCAGTGACAATGGTCACCAGGACAAATAGAGGGGTTAATCTTTCCAGTTGGGACACTGACAGACTTAAAAGCTTGACTCTAATGCCCCGTACACACGGTCGGATTTTCTGATGGAAAATGTCCGATCGGAGCGTGTTGTCGGAAATTACGACCGTGTGTGGGCTCCATCGGACATTTACCATCGGATTTTCCGACACACAAAGTTGGAGAGCAGGAGATAAAATTTTCCGACAACAAAATCCGATCGCGTCAATTCCGACCGTGTGTGGCCTGTTCCGACGCACAAAGTGCCACGCATGCTCAGAAGAAATTCCAAGACGGAACAGCTAGTTCTGGTAAACTTAGCGTTCGCAATGGATACAGCACTTTCGTCACGCTGCAATGTTCAAAATGGTTTAATACAGTGCACTCTCTTCTTCTTTATAATGTGACAAGAATTAAGTATTTTTGCTGCTCATATTCACACACACTTCTCACAAACTTATTTTGTTACTATTTATCGTGATTCCCTCAATATATTTTGATTTCTCACATCTGACAACATATTTTTGTATATTTTTTATATATTTTTTGGCTTTAATGTAGATTCTTTTTTTGTGTTTGTATTTTATTTTAATTTTTTTTGCGATTTTGATTTGTACTCCCGAAAATGTTTGTGTGTTTTTTTTGTGATAAGTTCCCACAACACCATTGATATGTTGTTCTATTTAATCTGTAGGAGATTGTTTGGTGTTGTTGTCCCTTGTTAATTTCACATTTTATGTTAGAAATGTACCTGAATCCTCACCAACAAACTGTCCTTTTTGGATGAAAACACACACAGGAGAGTATAATTTACCTAAAAAATTGTATTAAGGGGTCACAACTAAACAAAGAGGGAGGCAACGCTGGAGAAACTGCAGAAATGGGCGAAGCCTTGGACCCCCAGGGCACACATCAATAATTTGAAAGCCAAATTGGTGGCCTGAGGAGTCCTTATCTAAGGGAGGGCAGTCTGGTCCAGAAGTCCCAGAGATCCGGAAAGCAGCAGATGACATCTGTGTCCCCAGGCTGTGGTCATACAAGAGACTGCATCTTCTGTCAGACCAGACTGAACCCAGGGTCATCACTCTCTGGTCTTCTTTCCACGCCTCCTTCCACGCGGTGGCTGTGGTGGTGGAGTTGTGGCAGCAGGAGGAGGAGGAGGAGGATGGTCCAACTCAACCATGTTGGTCTTGGGTGTTAGTTCCCCACTCACCCCCTTACGTAGGACTTTATAAAGCAGGTCCTTACAGAGCCTGCGTTGACCTTCCTGCATGCCCTGCAATTTGGTGGCAGCCATGCAGGCAAAGGCCTCTTCAGGAGTGGGTAAGGCTCTGAGGGACGCAGAAGCCTCCTGGATCAGCCTGAACGCTGAATCCTGCACGGGACTCGGAGTGGCCTTCCTGGCTCGTTTATATGGCAGGCGGAGAGGAGGGACCTGAGACTCAGTCAGGCTGCGACTGGTCCCAGGCTTCTCTTGGCTGACACTAACCCCCGCCTCCTCCTGACTGCCACATTCCACAACCTCCTCCTGACTGCCACATTCCACAACCTCCTCCTGGCTGAGGTCTTCCTGTGTATGAAAAAGGGACATAGTTTTAGTATTTTTTCAATCAATCACACACAATTTTCACCTCCTGACTGCTGCAAATTGAATGTTAACAAATATAACAGACTATCCTTCTGAGCCCAGCATTTTTCATTCTTGTCCCAATTTTGGGTGCCCACTACTGTCTATTGATATGTCAAACACTTTTTTTAATCAGCAATTAGTGATCAATAATAACATCTATAGTGAACATCATTTCTTTATTGACCAGAAATCTGTAGAAGAATGCTATACCTGACTCCAGCTGGGCTCCTCCACTTCTTGCTGGCTGGAAGGCCAGGTTGGACATCGGAAGCCTCAGCTGGGGTGGAAGGAAGCATGGAAGGAAGAGTGGAGAGGGATTCCCTGACTTCAGTGTGGTCTGACAGAAATCGCAGTCTCTCATAGTACCACAGCCTGGGGACATAAATGTCATCTGCTGCAGCTCCGGATCTCTGGGAATCTGTGACCTTCTTGCACTCCCTAAGATAAGTGCTCCTCAGGCCACCAATTTTGGCTTTTAAATAAGGGATGGTTGCTGTGGGGACCACCGGCGTCACCAACTCCAGCAGTTTCTCCAGCGCTGCCTGCCTCTTTTGTTTGTGATTATAGTGGGGGTGTCTCACTTGCCACAGACAGGGCAGCTCCCTGTACTTGTCTATGAACAGGGGCAGGAAATTGTGGTCGTTGAACCCATCCATTTTCTCTGCAAGACACAACACAAGACAAACCCTAATGTCAGACAAAACTCCCCTAATCTTGTTACAATATAGGCTTCCATTTCGAAGCAGTATAGGCGCAAGTTTAGATCTTACCTTCGTTATCACGATCGGCGTCTCCGATGCTCCTTCCTCCGCTCACAGATCGTACGTAATACGCACGTGTGTTACGCTTTATACACACTGCGCATGCGTATAACTCCGCCCGCCCCTGACGTTCTTTCTAGTCTATTCCCCACCCCTTTTCGTTCGGCGCAGTGGGGGAAGAGCACATGGCGGATAGACAGCAGGTGCGTGCTAATTGTAGCAACGAGGAGGAGGAGGAAAGGCCGGAGCCTGAAACGTCCCGATCCAGAAGGAGATTTAAGGACTCAAATATGTCCTTTGGGGAGATGTTGGAGATGGTGGACATCCTGAAGAAGGCCGACTATGATGGAAAGTATGGGCCTTACCCCAACCCCAATGTCAGAAAGGCCAAGATAATTGCGAAAGTGGTCAAGAGTCTGCACCGGAAATTCGGGGTACGATGATCGAAAGATCAGCTCAGGAAGCGGTGGTCGGACCTGAAATTACGAGAACATGAGCAGTACAGAAAGATCCGGAGAGTGCTGCAAAAAAGTAAGTAGTTGTGCTTTGTTCCTATTCTTTTTATGTTTATTACGTTCGTGCTGCTCCATGTGCTTTTAGGAACTGTTGTACAGTTTAAAATGGCAACTTTCATGTTCATGGGCACATTATTCGTTCGGATCAAACATTTTTCGTTCCAACTATAAAATACCATTGTTTAGCACATATGCATTTGGCCACCAATTTGACGCCCTATACTTGTCTTCAAAGAATTAGGTTGTGTAGATGGCTTTGTTACTAGAAAGAAATGCAAACTAGATTCTGTGTAAGGAGAGGACACTGAGCACTTATTCAAAAGGTCAACTTTAATGTTCATGGGCACATTATTCGTTCGTATCAAACATTTTTCTTTCGGCCTCTAGAACACCATTGTTTAGGCCATATGCATTTTCACACATTTTTGGGGGCCTACTTGGATGCCAAATATTTGTTTGTGTAGATGGGTTTGTTACTAGAATGAAATGCAAACTAGATTGTGTGTAAGGAGAGGACACTGAGCAGCTGTTTTCACATCTGGACACTGGAGCACTAGTGTGGGACCCCAGAACACCATTTTTATTAGGGGGGCAACACAGGTGCTCCAGTGTATACTATAGGGGGTCTCCATCTGTGAAGCTTGTACAAAACAGGTAAAGTATTGCAGGTTGACAAAGGACACTAAAAAGCTACATCCTGGAACTCTGCTAAAATAGACAAGTGTACCTCACTTCCAAGCAATGTTTCCTATTTATAGTTCTGACATTAAATATCTGTGTGCTAAGTATACCATTTTTGTTTTACATAGGGGATAAAAGACTCGGAGGACACCCCTCATCTGAGGAGACCAGAGCCCCCCCCCCTCTGGAAGAAGGGGAAATCCCCCCAACACAAGCTGAGCAGGAGGATGAAGACGTGGTGGAACCAGTCACCACAACAGGTGAGTGTCTGCAACCACAGGCTCAGATAAGAGATGGACGGCAGCATTTTTTTTAAACCAAATTTATTTTGGGGTTCCTCTCTTTTTAGGTGATCGTGATGTTGTGGATCCAGATCCTTTCACATCCGAAAGTGCCCAGATCCTGATCGGGGAGATCATGGGGTGTAATTTACAATTGGAAATCATCAAGCAAAACATCAATGATGTTATTCCAAAATATAAAAACATCATTGATGTTTTGGGGCGAGTTTAAAACCCCTCCAAATCACTTTCTTCTTTTGTGTGCTACAATGTGCTAAATGTTTTTGTGATTTTTCCCAAAGCCAAATTTGGAGGATGCACACAGTGTGCCAACATGTGCTATCTGCCATCACGGGAGATCAATGGACGCGTTTTGGGGGTGCAACCCCTTCCTCAATAATAAAGTAGCGGTGAGGAAGGGGTTTCTCTCCCAAAACACATCCCTTGATCCCCCGTGATGGCAGCTAGCACATGTTGACATTGGGAAATTTGTGTGCTTCTTGCAAATTTGGCTTTTCCAGGGGTGATTTCCCCCCATCTGAACGCAATATCAAACACAGTTCCTAAATACTCATGTCTGATATTAAATAATGATATTTGAAGCGCTTCACAATGTGCAAAAAAATGAATATATATGAATAAAAATAAATAAATAAATATAAATACTCAAAATAAATCCAGCGGTGAGTAAAATTTCCTAAAAAATCCAGCAATCAAAATAGTGTAAAATTATAAAAAATTATTAAAACATTAGTGCCACCAAATGTGTAAAAAAAAAATCCACATAAAAAATCAACATAAAAATAAATATATAGGGATGTATTCAGAAGGATCAATTATACAAGTGTAGAATCCGATTGGTATAAAGCTTTGATCCGGTCCCACTAGCAAAGCTGTTTAAAAACACTTGCTTAATTAAGGTGCTCATTGACATTTATAGTAACAATGTTTCTTTTGCTTCTGTTCACAACCAATGTGAGAATCATAAACAGATCTCATTTAACAGGCAGATAAGAGAAAAAAACAATCATTGTGCAATAGTTAGGATACCAAGGTACACAGGCAAACTTCAATCCACTCACGTGTGCCTTATAATGATAAGGCATATGCAGGTATTGCTATAGCAGTCAGCCGCCTTAGACAGGAGCAGATTCACTGCAGTACACTGTGTGATACTGCTGATCTGCACAGAGCGTCCTTGGCTCCTCCCAAGCGTTGCATCACAGTCACGTGACTTTTTCAAGGATCCTGCTCCTGTCTAAGGCGGCTGACTGCTATAGCAAAACCTGCATATGCCTTATCTGCCTGTTAAATGAGATCTGTTTATGATTCTCACATTGGTTGTGAACAGAAGCAAAAGAAACATTGTTACTATAAATGTCAATGAGCACCTTAATTAAGCAAGTGTTTTTAAACAGCTTTGCTAGTGGGACCGGATCAAAGCTTTATACCAATCGGATTCTACACTTGTATAATTGATCCTTCTGAATACATCCCTATATATTTATTTTTATGTTGATTTTTTATGTGGATTTTTTTTTACACATTTGGTGGCACTAATGTTTTAATAATTTTTTATAATTTTACACTATTTTGATTGCTGGATTTTTTAGGAAATTTTACTCACCGCTGGATTTATTTTGAGTATTTATATTTATTTATTTATTTTTATTCATATATATTCATTTTTTTGCACATTGTGAAGCGTTTCAAATATCATTATTTATTCTTTTTAAGTGACTCTGAAAATACTTTCTTTTGATAGCAGCCTCACTTGGTTTTATGTGTAATTATCAGTTATTTAGCATCACAGCGCTTTGTGTTCTATATATTCATGTCTGATATTGCCTTCAAATTCTACCAAATGTGACGTTTGTAAGTTCAAGATTTGTGTCTTTTCTTGTTGGTTTTACACAGGCCTGTTTTCTATAAAATGGACATTTTGATTTTGGATAATGCCACCACAAAAATTTTTATACAACAAACATGTTGGTTTGTTTGAAAAACCTTTGGTAAATGCACATGTGATTGTGCAGGTATTAAAAAGATTGTTAATCAAGAATGTGTGGATTATTGTCTCAACGCTACAACGCTTTTGGGGTGATGTAATTGTTGTTTTATGAGAAAATGGGGGCTATTTCCTAAGGGCAAATCCACTTTGCACTACAAGTGCAGTTTCAGTGCAGTTGCAAGTGCACTTGTAGTGAAATGTGTTTTTGCATTTAGTAAATAACAGCCAACAGTGCTTTGTATAAGGTTACACAATCACGTCATTTTCTGCACTCAAAACATTTCTGTCAGGGTCAGCTAAAACAAACACAAGCAGTAAATGTCCACAAAGAATTTTTTTTTTTTTTTAGTATAAAAAGGCTTCACAGATTGTCTGGCATATTGATAGCCCCCCTACCCGCAAAGAACTCCAGGTAGCGTAACCGGACATCACGGGCACTCAGGGAGGGCAAGCCAGGACGGCCACTTTCAAGCGCCATCAGTGTGGTTTGATGTATGATTTCGGCCTCAGGCCCAACTGAGCCAGCATAGTTGGCCGAATGTTTCCTTAAAAAGTTATGGAGAACACAGCACGCAAGTATAATATGGTTCAGTTTATACTCCGCCATATGGATGGGTGTCATAAATAGGCGGAACCGGCTGGCCAGGATTCCAAATGTGTTCTCCACCACTCTTTGGGCTCTGGCCAGCCAGTAATTAAAAACCCTCTGTTCCGGGGTGAGGGTCCTCATTGGGAATGGCTGCATCAGGTGGTCCCCCAGCGCAAACGCTTCATCAACAACGAACACAAATGGGAGTCCTTCAACATTGTCCTCTGGAGCTGGCAAGTCCAAGCTGCCATTCTGGAGACGCCTGTAGAACTCCGTCTGGGCGATCACTCCACCATCGGACATCCGGCCATTCTTCCCCACGTCCACATACAAGAACTCGTAATTAGCCGACACCACCGCCAACATCACTATACTATTGAACCCCTTGTAATTATAATAGTACGACCCCGAGTTGGGTGGTGGGACGATGTGGACGTGTTTCCCATCAATTGCCCCTCCGCAGTTAGGAAAGTCCCACCGCTGGGCAAAGTGGGAGGCCACAGTCTGCCATTCCTGTGGCGTGGAAGGAAACTGTTGAGGAAAAAACAATAAACATTACTATTTTTTCACAGAAACATGGCAAGCAGATTAGACAGAAACATTATGGGGCAACCTCCAGATAGCATTTAGTAAGGGGAATTTAACAAGGCCAAAGTATAAGGTACACCTATCATATTCCCCCTCCCCCCCTCTCATGGGCCATTTCTAACATTATAGGGGGTGTGTGGAAATCTTGGACAGGTAACCCTCTTCACTTCATTGAGAGATGAATGCCTAAATAATGGGTATTACTGGAG
Organism: Aquarana catesbeiana; assembly: GCF_042186555.1. Classification (NCBI taxonomy): domain Eukaryota; kingdom Metazoa; phylum Chordata; class Amphibia; order Anura; family Ranidae; genus Aquarana; species Aquarana catesbeiana. The sequence continues at coordinate 791,402,580 of NC_133324.1, forward strand.
CTGATAAAATACATTGTTAAGTGACTACATGAGGTGAATATAGGGCAGGAGACACCATGCTGGGGAGGTTAGTGAAGGGCAAATATGTATGAAGGACCTAAAATAATAATTACATAAAAATCCAGCATGCATGAGAACAAAGGGGACATTCACAGCATATTACAATCATGGTAATTAGGGAATGAGGAAAGAAATACAAGATATTATCAAACATTCAATACAATAAAATGTGATATAAAAGGATAAAAATCTTACCTTCATATACTCCTTCTGCAGGACCTGGATGATGGCAGAACAGGTCTCTGGGATGATGATACCCAGAGCCTGGGGGGAGATGCCTGTCGAGAACTTCAAGTCCTGCAGGCTTCTCCCTGTCGCCAAATACCGCAGGGTAGCGACCAACCTCTGCTCCGGAGTGATGGCTTGCCTCATGCAGGTATCCTGCCTGCTGATATAGGGGGTCAGCGAAGCCAACAAACGGTGAAACACGGGGTCCGTCATCCTGAGAAAGTTCCTGAAATCATCAGGATTATTCTCGCGGATCTCACGGAGCAAAGTCATATGAGAGAACTGGTCACGCTGAAGCAACCAATTCTTGGTCCATGAACTCCTCCCCACCCTGTTCATGGGCTGGACTTGTGTCAAGGTCAGGACCCCAACACCAAGCCCCCGCACAGCACAAACTCTACGAGGAGTACGCATACGAAACATGGCTAGAAAACGGTCGGCTGCTCAGAACGAAGTAACAGAACGCACTGAAGAACAGCAAGGCCTGTGAAGAGCGACCTGAAAACCAGTAACGAATGAACAAGAATACAATGACTACTTAAAGTCACGCGGAACTTGCTTGCACGCACTGAAGAGCAGATACAAACCCAAAAGGACACAAACTGAACGGCAGAAAATGATCTGAAAGCCACGAGTCTGAAAAAGCGCGAATCGTCTCTCACCAAATTTTTACTAACACGAGATTAGCAAAAGGAGCCCAAAGGGTGCCGCGCTTGGTTCTGAACCGGCCTTTTCTAGTCTCGTCGTACGTGGTGTACGTGACCGCGTGGTTGGCGATCGGAAATTCCGACAACTTTGTGCGACCGTGTGTAGACAAAAAAAGTTTGAGCCAACATCCGTCGGAAAAAATCCTAGGATTTTGTTGTCGGAATGTCCGAACAAAGTCCGACCGTGTGTACGCCCTATAACCCTTCCACACCCCGTTGGATACTGGAAAAAGTTTTGACTTTAAATACACTTTATATGTTTGGAAGTCCAGGTAAATACATTGTCCTGAAGGCAGAAATAGAATAGCTAACAATCAGAATTATTGAAAGTAGAATTCAAGTTAAAGCCCAACTACTCTTCAGAAAGCTCCCTCCCACTTCCTAACAGCAATACTAATTAACCTGGGTAATAAAAAAAAAGATGTATAAAACTTAGCTATTTTCACCCCACTTTGGTGCAGTCACGTGATCTGGCCCCCCCATGTCAACCAGAGGTGGCTGAAGGGTAGACCTCCAACAACAGCTGCACCATGGAAGCCTATGGGTGACGTCACCACTCAGGCTTTCCCAGCCATTGTCAAGCACGCTCTCCTTTCCCCTGCACTTGACGCTGGCTGACACAGGGGATCATATATATATATATTTTTATAGATTTTTACACAGGTTAGTTAGTATAGCTGTTGGGGGTGGAAGCATTTTTATGACTAGCCCGGCTTCATCTGAAATATTTTAATTATCTCACCACAGTATACTGAAAAGCTTTGATTGCCATTTATTCATGTTAACGTCCTAATTAAAATGAATACATATGTATTAAATAATACCAATTATCTGCACAATAAATGTAGTCTGTAGAACTTTTTGTTGCTTACAAAGGCAATGAAGAGGATGATCTTTCAGTTGATTTAATGAATGCAAATAGACTGTGCACTCTTTCTTCTTACTAAATGTGGTAAGGCTTCACTTTGTAAAGAATACCCAATCAGGTGCAAGGAAAGTAAAATAAAAGCATTTTTGCTTGCACATAATTGGAGGATGGAAATAAACAAAATTTTACCATATTTTCTAAGCTTCGGGGAAAATGAGTGCAACTGCAACTTGCAAAGCGCACCGTCTGTTTGCCTTTAGTAAATCAATCACATAGTTGCCTACAGTTAAAGTGGTCCAGCAATGTGCATGGGAGCCTCGGCTGCCTCTTGGCAGTCTCTCTCTCCTCATTAGCTGAGACGCAGGAGCGGGAGCCATTGGCTCCCACTGTTGTCAATCACAGCCAGTGGGCCAATGAGGAGAGTGCGGGGAGCAGGGCCAAGCCACAGCTCTAGGTGTCTTATAGACGGATAGAGAGAGGCTTGGGAGCGAGCACGCATCAGTGCCTCCATAGTGTGCGGTTTGCTATTGGGGTAAGGTGACCAGACGTTTTAAATGAAATCCGGGGACATATTTTTTTTTTATTGGCAAATGGTAAACTATTTTATAAGGATATTTTCCTCAAATTATATATGCATCAGTGGCGTAGTGTGGGTTGTCAGAGCCCGGGGCAAGGCAAGACTTTTAGCACTCTTCCACTAGGACAGTAGCACTGACCAACCTAATCCTTACCCTGACCACTGCACTAACCTACTTGATTCCTACACTGACCTACCTGACCACTGCACTAACCTACCTGATTCCTACACTGACCCCTACACTGATCTACCTGATTCTTATACCGACCACTACACTGACCTACCTGATTCCTATACTGACCACTACACTAACCTACCTGATTCTTACTCTGACCACTACACTAACTTACTTGATTCCTACATTGACCTACCTGGCCACTACACTGACCCACCTGATTCCTATGCTGACCACTACACTAACCTACCTGATTCCTACACTGACCTACCTGGCCACTACGTTAACCTATAACCTACCTGATTCCTACACTGACCACTACACTGACCCACCTGATTCCTACACTGTCCACTGCACTGACCTACCTGATGTCTACACTGACCTACCTGACCACTACACTAACCTACCTGATTCCTACACTGTCCACTACACTAACCTACCTGATTCCTACACTGTCCACTACACTGACCTACCTGATTCCTACACTGACCTACCTAACCACTACACTAACCGTCTTCCTTGGTTTCTTCCTGCCCCCTCATCAACATGCAAGTGAAGTGTTTAAATAAAACCTGTTTTCAGTTCAAGTATTTTATTCAATGTTTTCTGATAATCTTTAATGTAATGAGTAAAGAGAAAATTTTTACATCGTAACATTAAGATAATCTTATTACAGGAAAGTATATCTCTAGTCGCATATGACATCATATAATTGTTTAGTCAAACAGATCAATGCAGTAAATTAATAGTTATCTATCTCAACAAGAATCTACCTTATGTATATAAATTTATGTAGAGTCACTAGTATATTTAATCTAGTGATAATCTAGTAATCTAGTGATCTACCGCTGATTTGGGGCCTAATATCAGGATAATATTATGGTATGTCAACCAACTATAGTGGAGTTTACCTGGATTTAAAAGGTAATCTGAAAAATAAGGAGGGGAAGGTTGTTTTAATAAAACCTGTTTTCATTAAATTTTAAACTGAGTGAGATCATCACTCAGTCTCTGTGCCTCTCTATGCAGTACAGGCAGATCATGGCTGGTGGGAGTAGCTGATAAGGGGCTGTACATAGCTTCCTAAAAACTTCACAGCATCCTACATCAGAACTCATCTCAGGAGCCCTCAGCCCTGATGCAAGCAGTGAACTGTCTCTTGAAAGGAGTTAAGCAAATATCAAAACACCTTGATGAGTGGATTCAGTCTGGAGGAGTTTGAATGCAAAATAGTGCAACAAAGAGTATGAGCCAGACACAGATATAGAAAAATCCTCATGTTGGCACCATCCCATTAAGAAGCATATTTAACCACAAAATTAATCTAGTGAAAAGGAGAGCCGCTCCCAAATTAAAGGAAGGGGAAACTCCAAAAGCCACAGATAAAGTGGCTTTTGGAGTTTTGCCTTCCTTCAAGTTGGAAGTGGCTCTCCTTTCCACTAGATTAATTTTGTGGTTGAATTTTTATGCAAAATAGGTAATGCATAGGATGGCATGGGCCAGGAGCAGTAAGATGGGGGGCCCACTAGATTATTCAGATGATTCTGGACATCTTTAACCACTTGCTGACCGCCTCACGCAGATATACTGCGGCAGAATGGCAAGGGCAGGCAGAGTAACTTATGGGTTTGTTACTCCCCTCCCGCGGGTGAGGGGCGCAGCGCCCGAGGCGGTCGGCATCGTTCCAGGAGCGATCCGTGCTGAGGGGGAGGCCCCTGATTCATGGCCACCCCCTCGCGATCGCTCCTGGCAAATGAGAAGCTTCCTCTGCTTCTGTAATGTAAACAGAAGCAGAGGAAGTGATGTCATCGCTCCCCGTGAAGCCTTTTAGTTCCGGCTTCCGAAGAGGGAAGACATCTACTGTGAGTCTGCACCAACACTACACTGACACTAGCACACATAGGCACATAACCCCCCCCCCCCCCGATCACCCCCCCTGCACACCCCGTCACAGTGACACCAATAGCAGCTTTTTTTTTTTTTTTTTACTGATTACTGATTGGATTTTTCTTATAACAAAAAGTAGAAAATATCATTTTTTTTCAAAATTTGCAGTCTTTTTCTGTTTATATCGCAAAAAATAAAAATCACAGAGGCAATCAAATACCATCAAAAGAAAGCTCTATTTGTGGGGAAAAAAAGGACGCAAATTTTATTTGGGTACAACATTGCATGACAGCGCAATTACCAGTTAAAGCAGCGCAGTGCCAAATTGTAAAAAGTCCTCTGGTCTTTAGGCAGCCAAAAGGTCCAGTGCTTAAGTGGTTAAAGTGGATGAAAACCCTCTCCTATACCCAGTGAAGTGAACAGCCTCAGATGATACACAGAGATGAAACAAATCTCCTTTCATAAGTTTTACATCTATATCTTCTGTCTTCAGGTTTCTAGACTCTTTAGAATGTGCACATCGTGTTAGAAATTTGTCTTTGTTTCAGCAGTGGTAGGAGAGTCTGGGCATACATTGGGTGAGAACTGATTGGAGGAAAGGCACACACCCCCCTCCACATAGGCAGAGGAACAAAGAAACTTGCAGAGCTGCGCTGTGAATAGACCAGCTCTTTGCTTATATGTCTCTAAGTTACCTCCTCCACACAAATTTCTAGCTGCTTTTATGTCATGTGTTGGAGAGCTTGTTCCGAAGTTATCATGCTGATAACAGAGGAACAGAGCAGCAGAAAGACAGGGCAATTAGGGCTTTGGTGAGAGATAAGTAAACACTACAGATATATGTGCCCTGGTCAGATTTTCATGAATGGGGTTTACATCCACTTTAAGCCAAGAAGTGAAGGAAGGCTCTGTTTAAATTGTTACTAAACCCAGGACCATACTTTCATTATATCTGGTCTCTCACAGTACACAGAACAGGGAAATGCAATTATTTTAGTAGATATAAACTGATAAATACCTTTTCTCATCAGCAGTATATAGCAGTCTTTTGACTTCTACCAGTGTCTGATTAAAGCTTGTAGGAGGAGTTTTCATTCTCCTCTGACTGTCCTATGAGGCTGCAGGACTCCTGACCCAGTGCCTGGACAGGGCTGATTGGCCCTGTGCTGATCACATGCACCCTCCCAAGAAGATGGAGATGAGATGGATTGGGGACAGTGGAAGAAGGGGAGGATCAGAGAAGACAGGATTTATTAGCCTTTTTTTACACAACGTGAAGGATTAACCCCTTCAACAGGTTCAACAGTGCATATAACAAGCATGCTTTACTGGATATACAGACTGAGTTTACTGTTGTGGGTTTAGTAACACTTTAATTTGCTGCAGATTTTAATACACAATGTAAAACGCTCAATATTTGTAGTTAATTCAGGGTAATCAACTTCAGTACATTAAAAGTAAAGCAGGAGTTCAGTTTTAATGAGCTAGTTTGATAAATGTTTTATATTTGTTAGTATATTTTGCAGACTGTTGCCATTGATACTATTTGGATACTGATCTAATTTAATATACTGACAATATCTTTCATGTATTAGTGCCTAGTGACTGCTTCTGCTGCACATTTATTCCAATGCAGTGCACTAATTCTTTATATTGGAAAACTTATTCAAATATGCTGAAGAGGATAAAACCATCACACACAGAAGCATTAGATGTATCTGTGTGCTTATTGTAGACACTAAGCCTCTTCAGTATAGCTGCTTGTAAGCATGGTCCACCGGCCAGAAGAAGTCTGTAGCGGTGTGTTTGAAATTAAAATGATAATATACTTGCATTAAAACTTATGAATATTTAAAGCTGTCCAGAAAATGAATGGCTTCATGCAGAGATTAAAAGTGGACATATATCCAAAATTGTAACCAGCATTCTAAAAACCAGGCAGACAGCATGCATTGTAAACATTTGTTTAACCACCTCAATACCGGCATTTTCACCCCCTTCCTGCCAGGACAATTTTCAGCTTTCAGCGCTGTTGCACTTTGAATGACAATTGTGCGGTCATGCAACACTGTACCCAAAATTAATTTTTAATCATTTTCTTCACACAAACAGAGCTTTCTTTTGGTGGTATTTAATCACTGCTGGGTTTTTTATTTTTTACAAAAAAAAAAAGAAAAAAAGACCGAAAATTTTGAATAAAAATGTTTTTATTAGTTTCTGTCAGTAGATTTTGTAAATAAGCAATTTTTCTCCTTCACTGATGCGCGCTAAGGAGGCGGCACTGATGGGCACTGATAGGCTGCACTGATGGGCACTAATGAGATGGCACTTATGGGCACTGATGAGGCGGTACTCATGAGCACTGATTAGGTAGCACTGATAAGAAGGCACTATTATGCGGCACTGATGGGCACTGATAGGTGGCACTGATATAAGGCAGTGATAGGTGGCACTGGTGGGCACTGATAAGCAGCACAGATAGGTGCCACTGATGGGAACTGATCGGCGGCACTGGTGGGCACTAATGGGCAGCACTGATGGGCACTGATGGGAATTGATGGGCAGCACTGATGAGAAGGCACTGATGGGCACTAAAAGACAGCACTGTCTGGCACCAGTAATGGGCACTGATTTGTGTCACTGATGGGCGCTGATTTTTGTCTCTGATGTGCACTCATGGGCATTGATTGGTGGCACTCATGGACATTGATTGGTGGCACTTTTGGGGCTTTACTGTAATCAGGGCACTGATGATCAGTGCCCTGATTACATGCCCTGTTCTCTCCTGCGAGGAGATGCTGCTGATCGGCTCTTCTTACTGCACACTTTGTCAGTGTAAGGCAATGAGAGACGATTACCGGCACTTCCTGTATTTATATGTGACTGGTTGTGATTGGACACAGCCAGCCACATGGTTAAAGAGCCGCATATGCGGCTCTTTACAGAGATCAGGGTCGCGCCTTGTCATAGCAACACGGCGTGGCCACGATTGCAGTGCTGAACGTCCCCGCGGGCGCACAAGAGCGACTGTTCGGGTGCACCATCATATGAGGTCCACCCAGAACAACAGCCGCACCTACCCTCCGTCATTTGACGGTCGGTGGGTGTCAAGTGTTTAACAGAGATATTTTCATCCTGACTTCCCTCCCGGTATGAACATTGGAGCATTTAAGTGGTGGATGGATAAGGGGTTATATTGAATCAGTCATTTTATCACTCATCGTGGCCCTTTCACCCTCTCCCACTATACCTCAGTCTTAGAGATGCCTATCTCGGAAAGATTCAGTTTTTTTTCAAATTGCTAATTTTTTACGTTCGATTTGGCCGGCCGGAGAATCCCCTTCTCTGACAGCATACAAACAATGGTGCACTTTTTCTTTTTTCCTCCCTGCCCCCCTTTCTCCCTTTTCTCATTCCTCAAAACTTCTAGCAACCTTTTCTCAAGGTTAAACTATGGTGATTTATTGTTATACTGTTATACTAATTAAAATATGTGCGTTGTTCTTTTGTAAATGGCATCATAGTGTCACTATATTAATAATCTTTTCATTGTAAACAATAAAAATGTATTGAATGTAAAAATAGATATTTTCACATAATGAAAAATTGTGAAGCACTGTGGATACTGTCATCTGAACGACTTTTTAGTATATATCACTTGGTTCATTGTGGGGCCCTGTTATCAGCAGTCTTCAGACAGCATCATTCAATCTCACATTTGCATGCATTGATATTGTGTAGCTCTGCCAAAGTTGCACCAAAGTTGCACTCCAAAGTCGGCGGAGTTTTGGAGTCATCCATGTGTTAATGGAGCCTTAAGAGTCTGCTAACTTCAGTTGGCCAGATCATATGACCTGTGGGAAACAGATCATATGATGGGAACTGGAATACTTCAAGAGTCTTTAATAATAAAAAAAATTGTGATGTACAGTAGAGGCGTGATTTTTAAACCAAAATCAAAAGTAATTTGACTTTTTCCATCTTTTCTCAGATTTAGCTGCACTCTGCTTGTGGTTATTGAGGTCATTTACTATTTACAAGCAATAAAATGCTGATACTAGTTTACGAGCCCTTTTAGTACTTGGGGGGGTGGGGCCAGATCTAGCCTGTCCAGTGTGAGAGTGCACTAAAAATATAAGACAAAAATTGTAGCGCTAATAAATAAATACATGTATGAACACATATATAAAAAATTAAGATAAACCCAGTGAATAAAAATTAGCATTTGAATATAAAAGTCCAAGTGAATAAATCAATATAAAATAAGGTGAAAAGTCCCATAGATAACTTTGTGTAAAAATCTTGACAGGTGCAAGCTTGAAATGAAGAGACACCACCAACAACAATATGGAGGCTTACCAGAACGTTTGAACCCAAAAGAACCTACGTTCAATGGGTCAAACAAGCTTGTGTGGTGGAAACAACTACTACCAGTATGGAATCCTCTGGAAGCTGTACCAAAAACCCACGACCATCTATGGACTGGTGTATCTCATAAAGGTGATGGCCCGTTTTACATGGATACCAAATGGATAAAGGAGAAAGAACAAAAGGGCCACATAGCGTAATTACGTAAATTACAAAAAATTTATTAAAAAATTGGAAAAACTCACATTGGAGTAGATAAAACAGCTCTTTGGTACATAAAATGGCAGCAATGGAATCCTACCCGACGTGTTTCGTCTCCTTAGATCGGGTAGTGTCAAATTAAGGTAGTATAGTTGCAGCTGTATGCAGAGCATTTGTGGTGTACCCCCGTAGGAGCCACTAGTATTAACTGGTACTTCCCCAAACAGTGCAGAAGCCACCAATCACCCAAGCAAAAGCAGTCTAGAGGTTGTCTTTTTATACTTTATTGTGTTCAGAACATGTAATAGGAGAGAGGTTAGTGTGGTATGAGGTACTCTGGAAACCTTGAATAGTAGCAGGCGTACGCCTTCACTAGGCTAGGCATCTTTGAACAGTCTTTAGGCCTGGAACCAAAGGGAATAATCAGAACTGAAAGCCTGTAAGACGTGTCTCAGTGAGAGCTACCACAGGCACTTTACACCCCAAAAGTCAAACATTACACAGTCACCAGGATCTTGAGCTCAGGTCAGTATTCACAATGTCACAGGACAGCTGAACACTTCCCAGCTTTCACTAAACATCTCTTTGTCAAGGGACAACTATACATTTCTAGCCTCCTCCAGGCCATCTTTTTCTACAGCATAGCCACTCACTCTAAGCTTCCACTGGACCCTTTACAGTGAGGGAGAGGTTAATTCTCACAATGCCACAGGACAGCTACACACTTTCCAGCTTCCACCAGGCACACTTCAGTGAGCTGAACAGATACTTAGCTGAAATCCTTTAGCTAGCTCCAAAAATACGTGGGAATATACCCTCCAGGTCTATCACAGCTGGGAACTCGAACATTGGCAAAGTAGGGGGGCAGCTGCCCCTGAGTTTGTGGAACTTCTTCAGCAGGACAAGAACATGGCTGCCCCAGACCCAAGACTATTTATGTTCTCATCAGCCACCTACTTGACACACCTTCCCAGGGATTGGCTGAAGTACAATAAATATTCAAACTGCCTATTTGACTCCCCCAGCCTGATGTTCTGAAAACTTCCAAAAAGCAGACAGAAACAATCAAACCTGCAACCTGTGAAATCTAGAGCAGCCCAAATAAATCAATAGCCACTCCAATCATTACAGAGGAGCCAAAAAAGAACTATATTTTCCTGACATCCTAGCAGCATATTTAAGAGGGTTTTACTTTCCTTTCAGTGTTCTGGAAAATGAGGGATTCCGAAAGATCCCTTGTAGTCATAGGCCTTTATCTGTTTCTTACCATTTTTAACATTTGTTTCTTTAAAAAAATCTTTTACAAGACACTGAGTGCATGCAACACTAAGAAACACTTTATATACTGCACAAAAAGTATTGTATATGTAGCAGACTGCAGGTTATGGTAATATAAAATCATACTACAACAAGAAAGACTGTTCTTACATATTATATATTTCACGTGGCTCATGCACACGGGGGGCTGATTTACGAAGCATTTGCGCCATGACTTGCTGTGCACACCGATGCGCAAAAGACATTTTCGTATTTACAAAGCATTCGCGCTGGGAACACAGCGCGATCCCCCATTTACTATTCTCTTCCCGGCGCACGGGAAGAGGTGATCTGTACACCACTATAGACCTGGTGCACGGCATCTTTAACTTCAAATTTAAACAAGCTGGAAGTGCCAATAATATGGGGGTGATGTGGGGTGATTTGGGGTGATGTGGGGAAGTGTAGTACTAACTGCCCAAGTCACAAATATGGCCAAAATAAAATGAGAAAGTGACTTTCTCTGAATAAGCCGGCAGTGCTGGCAAATACATTTAAACTGCGGGAGGTGAATTTATACACTGCGCATGCTCAGACGGCATTTGCGCTTGTTCAAATACTCTGGTTCACTGCGCTGGCAAAATATTAGTAAATGTCAGGCAATGTAAAAGCATTTGCATAGGTTGAACGGGCGCACCTCTAGACTTTTTTTTTTTTTTTTTTTTTACGCTGGTTCACTTTGTGCGGCTACAATGAAATGTCGGTCCGGCAATACACATAAAAGTTCATTGATAAAAACAGCATTAAGAAAACAAAACAAAATCCTGAAAAAAAATGTGTGGGGTTCCCCCAAAATTCTTCAATACCAGGCCCTTCAGGTCTGGTATGGATATTAAGGAGAACCCCACGCCAAAAAAAAAAAAAAAACGAAAATCGCAGAAAAATCGCAGTAAAATCGCGGTAAAAACGCCGGTCCAAAAATGCGGCAAGCACCACAAAAAGCACTGCAGAAACACTCAAAAGCAACATGCATACATGTGAATCGAGCCATACTGTCCTGCTAGCGCACTGCTCCAGTGTGAAAGCCCGATTCACACTGGAGTGAATAGAGCCACTTCTTTAGGGTGTTTTTCCGGCGCTATTTTTAGTGCTATAGCGCCTGAAAAATGCCCCAGTGTGAAAGGGGCCTTAGGCCCCTTTCACACGGATGGCTATTCTGCCACAGTTAAAAGCATGTTTTTTTTTCAGTGAAATTTAAGACTCCAGGCACTGCGATCAGCTGCGGTTGCGATTGGTTGCGTTCAGCTGCGGCTTGCCATTTCCATAGCAACCCTAGAGGGTACCGACTGTATTGAACGGGGATCTGATTTGGATCCCTGCCTATGCCCGGTACTGTTTGGTATGAATCTTGAGGGGGAACTCCACGCCAAATTTTAAATAAAAAACCGGCATGGGTTCCCCCCAGGGGCGTACCAGGCCCTTCTGTCCGGTATGGATTTTAAGGGGAACCCCCTACACTGAAAAACGGCGTGGGGTCCCCCTCAAAATCCATACCAGACCCTTATCCAAGCACGCAGCCCAGCCGGTCAGGAAAGGGGGTGGGGACGAGCGAGTGCCCCCCCCTGAACCGTGCCAGGCTGCATGCCCTCAACATGGGGGATGGGTGCTTTGGGGAAGGGGGGCGCGCTGCGGCCCCCCCCTCCAAAGCACCTTGTCACCATGTTGATGAGGACAAGGACCTCTTCCCGACAACCCTGGCCGTTGGTTGTCGGAGTCTGCGGGTGGCGGGCTTATCGGTATCCGGGAGAAGAGAAGAGGGAAGAAGGCAGAAGGCAGCAGACCGGGCTCCTCCGCTAGCAAAAGAGCAGCAAAAGAGCAGAAGATAGCGGAGGAGCCTGGCAGAAGACCCGGAGAGCGTGGAGAACAGGTTGAACAACAGGAGAAAAGGCCGGAGACAGTGGAGAAGAACCGGAGAGACCCCCGAAGTCGGAAGAAGACCCCGAAGTCAGAAGAAGACCCCCGAAGCTGGAAGAAGACCCCCCGGAGCTGTCTAATAAAATACTTTAAAAACCTGTGCAGTGTGTTTTTTTTATTGACACTTTTTCCTTAGGTGAATGGGTAGGGGTACCATGTACCCCATACACATTCACATAGGGTGGGGGGCCGGGATCTGGGGGACCCCTTATTAAAGGGGGCTCCCGGATTCCGATAAGCCCTCCACCCGTAGACCCAGACAACCAATGGCCAGGGTTGTCAGGAAGAGGCCCTTGTCCTCATCAACATGGGGACAAGGTGCTTTGGGGGGCCACAGCGCGCCCCCTTTCCCAAAGCACCCATCCCCCATGTTGAGAGCATGCGGCCTGGCATGGTTCAGGAGGGGGGGCGCTCACTCGTCCCCAACCCCTTTCCTGACCGGCCGGGCTGCGTGCTCGGATAAGGGTCTGGTATGGATTTGGGGGGGGACCCCCACGCCGTTTTTTCAGCATGGGGGTACCCCTTACTATCCATACCAGACCGAAGGGCCTGAAATGCACCCAAAGGGGAACCCATGCCGGTTTTTCTCGCGTTGCTTTGATAGGAAGATGTATTTTTCCTATTGCAGCGAGCGCGAGATGTACCTCGCCGAGAACCAGCGCGATCCTATCGCGCTGGAAACATTCTCGCATGCAGGTACTCCTGTGTGTGTCCTGGTTCACCCGCAGGATTAAGGATCTATCCAGCGCACCAATTAAGGTCTGAACCAGCGCAGTGCATTCATCTTAGTAAATGACCCCCAGGGTGTCTACTTAGTCCCTCTAAACATGCTGAAAAAACATGGTAAAAGCCACGTAATGCACACACGTTTATTCCCATTTATGCATGTTAACATGTAAATTTATTTGTTCTGGTCATTTAGAATGTATTGTTCATAAAAAAAAAATAAAGTCCAAAAAAGAGGAACAAAATTAAGATGAATACAATTAAGTGTCCAAAACCAAAAAGTCCATACAGTGAAGAAAAGGTGTCCTTCAATTCTTAACCACTTCAGCCCCGGAAGGATTTACCCCCTTCCTGACCAGAGCACTTTTTACAATTCGGCACTGCGTCGCTTTAACTGCTAATTGCGCGGTCATGCAATTCTGTACCCAAACGAAATTTGCATCCTTTTCTTCCCACAAATAGAGCTTTCTTTTGATGGTATTTGATCACCTCTGCCGTTTTTATTTTTTGCGCTATAAATGGAAAAAGACTGAAAATTTTGAAAAAAAATGATATTTTCTACTTTTTGTTATAAAAAAAAATCCAATAAACTAAATTTTAGTCATACATTTAGGCCAAAATGTATTCGGCCACATGTCTTTGGTAAAAAAAATGTCAATAAGCGTATATTTATTGGTTTGCGCAAAAGTTATAGCGTCTACAAACTAGGGTACATTTTCTGGAATTTACACAGCTTTTAGTTTATGACTGCCTATGTCATTTCTTGAGGTGCTAAAATAGCAGGGCAGTACAAACCCCCCCCAAATGACCCCATTTTGGAAAGTAGACACCCCAAGGAAATTGCTGAGAGGAATGTTGAGCCCATTGAATATTTATTTTTTTTGTCCCAAGTGATTGAATAATGACAAAAAAAAAAAAAAAATTTACAAAAAGTTGTCACTAAATGATATATTGCTCACACAGGCCATGGGCAAATGTGGAATTGCACCCCAAAATAAATTCATCTGCTTCTCCTGAGTACGGGGATACCACATGTGTGGCACTTTTTGGGAGCCTAGCCGCGTACGGGGCCCCGAAAACCAATCACCGCCTTCAGGATTTCTAAGGGCATACATTTTTGATTTCCCTCCTCACTACCTATCACAGTTTTGAAGGCCATAAAATGCCAAGATGGCACAAACCCCCCCCAAATAACCCAATTTTGGAAAGTAGACACCCCAAGCTATTTGCTGAGAGGCATGGTGAGTATTTTGCAGCTCTCATTTGTTTTTGAAAATGAAGAAAGACCAGAAAAAATTTTTTTTTTTTTCTTTTTTCAATTTTCAAAACTTTGTGACAAAAAGTGAGGTCTGCAAAATACTCACTATACCTCTCAGCAAATAGCTTGGGGTGTCTACTTTCCAAAATTGGGTCATTTGGGGGGGGTTTTGTGCCACCTGGGCATTCCATGGCCTCCGAAACTGTGATAGGCAGTGAAGAGTGAATCAAAAATTTACGGCCTTAGAAAGCCTGAAGGCGGTGCTTGGTTTTCGGGGTCCCGTACGCGGCTAGGCTCCCAAAAAGTCTCACACATGTGGTATCCCCGTACTCAGGAGAAGCAACAGAATTTATTTTGGGGTGTAATTTCACAAATCCCCATGGCATGTTTGAGCAATATAACATTTAGTGACAACTTTGTGCAAAAAAAAAAAAAAAAAATTTGTCTCTTTCCCGCAACTTGTGTCACAATATAAAATATTCCATGGACTCGACATGACTCTCAGCAAATAGCTTGGGGTGTCTACTTTCCAAAATGGGGTCATTTGGGGGGGTTTGAACTGTCCTGGCATTTTATGCACAACATTTAGAAGCTTATGTCACACATTACCCACTCTTCTAACCACTTGAAGACAAAGCCCTTTCTGACACTTTTTGATTACATGAAAAAATTATTTTTTTTTGCAAGAAAATTACTTTGAAACCCCAAACATTATATATTATTTTAAAGCAAATGCCCTACAGATTAAAATGGTGGGTGTTTCATTTTTTTTTTTCACACAGTAATTGCGCAGCGATTTTTCAAACGCATTTTTTGTGGAAAAAACACACTTTTTTAAATTTTAATGCACTAAAACACACTTTATTGCCCAAATGTTTGATGAAATAAAAAAGATGATCTTAGGCCGAGTACATGGATACCAAACATGACATGCTTTAAAATTGCGCACAAACGTGCAGTGGCAACAAAATTAATACATTTTAAAAGCCTTTAAAAGCCTTTACAGTTTACCACTTTAGATTTACAGAGGAGGTCTACTGCTAAAATTACTGCCCTCAATCTGACCTTCGCGGTGATACCTCACATGCATGGTGCAATTGCTGTTTACATTTGACGCCAGACCGACGCTTGCGTTCACCTTAGCGCGAGAGCAGGGGGGACAGGGGTGCTTTTTTTTTTTTTTTTTTTTTTTTCTTTATTATTTTTTTGCTTTTTTATCTTATTTTTAAACTTTTCCTTTCATTTTTTTTTTTAAATCATTTTTATTGTTATCTCAGGGAATGTAAATATCCCCTATGATAGCATTAGGTAGTGACAGGTACTCTTTTTTGAAAAAATTGGGGTCTATTAGACCCTAGATCTCTCCTCTGCCCTCAAAGCATCTGACCACACCAAGATCGGTGTGATAAAATGCTTCCCCAATTTCCCAATGGCGCTGTTTACATCCGGCGAAATCTAAGTCATAAAATGCTCGTAGCTTCCGGTTTCTTAGGCCATAGAGATGTTTGGAGCCACTCTGGTCTCTGATCAGCTCTATGGTCAGCTGGCTGAATCACCAGCTGCATTCTCAGGTTCCCTGTTGAGACAGGAGAGCCAGAGAAAAACACGGAAGACGGTGGGGGGGGGGGCATTCCCTCCCACGGCTTGTAAAAGCAGTCTAGAGGCTAATTAGCCGCTAGGATTGCTTTTACATGAAAGCCGACCGCTGGCTTAAAACAATGATACCAAGATGATACCTAAACCTGCAGGCATCATTCTGGTATAACCACTCAAAGTCGTGAATGGCGTACCTGAAGACAAAAAAATGGTTAACAATAAAGCACAGTAAACGGTAAAGTATAAAAAATTGCATACCTGAAAAGCAAACATGATAAAACATAATAACAATAAAACATTGCAGAATATAATACAGTAAAAAAGAGCATAACAATAGAGAGAGAATAGAGAGAGAGAGAACAATGAAACGACAACTATTTTTTTTTATTTTTGTTTGTGTTTTTTTTTTTACACTTTTTTTTGTAACTGTAACTTTTATAACTGTAACCGGTTCCAGGTTCGGGTCTCTCAAAATGCGATGGCATCTTGGGAGACCCTGTGGAAGTGTGCCTAGTCTGTGCAATGCTGTACCCTATGCTAATACTCAACTAGTGAATGGTAGCATTCAAAACATTCACCAATGCAAAGACCAGGATTGTCAGGACAGGAGGGACAATAATAGCGGGTGTCACGTCTATATCCGCGCTTGCTGCAGACACAACATCTTTTTTGGGGGGGTTCGTTGGGTAGGGGTACTCGGGAGGACATATAAATGCCTCTCATGCAGCCGACTGCATTTGGTTGGGGATGTGAATGGGGGAAGTACGGGCGCTGCAGAAGCGGTGGGTTCCCAATTAGGATTGGCGAATGCAGCAGGAAGGGCATTATGGGCACGACAGGCCTGTGTTTGTCTTTTTGGTGGCAGCGTGACACTACTTGTGCTTGCCACCTCACCAGCTTGAACTGCACTTATGGGACTCGCCATGTCACCAAGTGTTACTGCAGTGCTGGTTTGACTACGACCGGGGTGTACTAGGCCGCTGGTGCTTGCCAGTTCACCAAAACGCTACAAAAAAAAGTGACAGTGATCGATCGATACTGCACTTGGGTGGGCTGGGCTGGGCCGGGCGGAGGGGCAAAACGCAGGTGCTAGCAGGTATCTGGGCTGATCCCGCTAACACTGCGTTTTTGGGAACCCTAAACTGCTGGGGACGCTAGTATAGATCTGATCGGATCAGATATTGATCCGATCAGATACTATACCACTAAGGGAGGCGTATGCTGCGTGCGTGGGTGTTAGCGGTACTGGCGCTAATCTGACGCTGCCTGGGGCTGGTGCTTGCCAGTTCACCAAAATGCTACCAAGAAAACTGTTAGCGATTGCAGGGATCAGGCCTGACTCTGCGAACGCTGCAGTTATGCGTTTAGTGTTTTCTAAGTGACAGTGATCGATCGATACTGCACTTGGGTGGGCTGGGCTGGGCCGGGCGGAGGGGAAAAACGCAGGTGCTAGCAGGTATCTGTACTGATCCTAACTAACACTGCGTTTTTGGGAACCCTAAACTGCTGGGGACGCTAGTATAGATCTGATCGGATCAGATATTGATGCGTTCAGATACTATACCACTAAGGGAGGTGTACGGTGCGTGTACGGTGCGTGCGTGGGTGTTCGCGGTACTGGCGCTAATCTGACGCTGCCTGGGGCGACGCATATCACCGCCGGGCGATCAGGGGGCTAAACCTTTATTCGGTAATAAACGGCGGGTGCCCTGACACTATAAAAAATAAACGAACTAACCAGCGTCACCCGTAACAGTTATACGGTGATCAGTGGTGAAAGGGTTAACTAGGGGGCAATCAAGGGGTTAAAACATTTATTCGGTAGTATATGGGGGTCCCTGTCGCTATAAAACGCTGACAGCGAACCTAAATATTTACGTTCCTAACTAGCGTCACCAGTGACACTAATACAGCGATCAGAAAAATGATCGCTTAGCGACACTGGCGACAGGGGGTGATCAAGGGGTTAAAACTTTATTAGGGGGGGTTAGGGGGGGTACCCTAGACCTACAGGGGGCTAATACTCACTGTCCTACCACAGTAACTGTCACAAACTGACACTATGCAGTAATCAGGAAAAAAAAAAAAAAAAAAACCTGCTTGGTGTCAGTTTGTGACTGGGGGGGGGGTGATTGGGGGGGATCGGGGGCGATCGGGGGGGGATCGGGGGTGTTTAGTGTGCCTGACATGTTCTACTGTGTTGTGTGTGAGTGTTGGTGCACTTACATGTCGTCTCTCCTCGGCGCTGGAACGGAAACTGCCGAGCCGAGGAGAGATGACATCACATCCTCTGCCTCTGTGTACTATACAGAGGCAGGGGATGTTTCTCATTGGCTGGGAGCGATCGCGAGGGGGGGCCACGATCGGATGGTCTCCCCCTCGTCTCTCATCGCTCCCAACCAAATGCGGACCGCCGATGGCACCGAGGGGGGTCCGATCGGACCCCCCCGCCCGCGGGAAGGCAATCACGTACCAGGTACGTGATTTTGCCTGCCCGTGCCGCTCTGCTCACGTATATAGACGTGAGGCGGTCGGCAAGTGGTTAACAGGTGCAACACCCAGTGCTCCCCAATGGACACACAGGACAAATGTATCAACTTACTAGATAATTAGACCTATCAAGGTCTGTACAAGTGTTACTAGACCTACTGATTACCAACAATACAGACTTGATCACGGATGTAGAAATACAGGGCAATTCAGGAAACAGCGATCACAGGTCAATTAGTTTCAGTATAAATCACAGTAATAGGAAACATAAGGGGAATACAAAGACACTGAATTTCAAAAGAGCCATATTCCCTAAACTACGAGCCTTGCTAGAAGATACAAATTAGGATAAAATCTTAGGAACAAAGAACACGGAGGAGAAATGGATATGCTTTAAGAGCATATTAAATAAGGACATTAGCCAGTGCATCCCATTGGGAAATAAATTAAAAAGATCTAATAAAATTCCTGGGTGGCTTAACTCGAACATAAAAATACATATAAAAGCAAAGGAGAAGGCCTTCAAAAAATACAATATCAAAAATATGGGGATTTGGTCACACCATATTGCTATATGGTGCTAAGCCCACTTACTGCGACAAAGTACCCCATGATTAGTGGGTCCTACACTATCCATAGATTTAATGAGAGGGTGTGCCCCCCGAATATCTTGTTTGTTTATTGTATGGATTCTGACCAAATCCTTTTGGGATAGGAGCACCTCACTCCCTCATTAAGTAACTCTCATTAATGTCCACTTGTGTCATAGGTGGAGACCTCAAGATTCTCCCATTTAGAAGAGTGTAGCTTTCATGGTTCAGAAAAGCAGGATCTCCCAAATCTATGGATAGTGTAGGACCCACTAATCATGGGGTACTTTGTCGCAGTAAGTTGGCTTAGCACCATATAGCAATATGGTGTGACCAAATCCCCATATTTTTGATAATGTCTTTTTGAAAATGTTTAGGTGTTTTTAAACTAGCCTTGCTGGAGGTGAATTTTTTTTGCATGTGTTCGCTGTAAAATTTTCTTCTACTGTATGGTCTTATGGCTGCACCAGCTACAAAAGAAATAATGAGAGGGTGTGCCCCCCAAATATCTTGTTTGTTTCTTCAAAAAATACAAGGCTAAGGGATCATAATCAGCATTCTGATTATGAATGGTACCAGCTGATTGGAGAAAAGCCAATGTAGCACCAATATTTAAAAAAGGGCAAAGATACACCCATGACAATTACAGACCAGTTAGCCTAACATCAATTGTATGCAAACTCTTGGAGGGGATCATAAGGGACTATATACAAGATTTTAGCAATGACAACTGTATCATTAGCAGTAATCAGCATGGATTCATGAAGAATCGCTCTTGCCAAACCAATCTATTAACCACTTGCCGACCACCTCACGCAGATATACTGCGACAGAATGGCACGGGCAGGCAAAATCACGTACCTGGTACGTGATTGCCTTCCCGCGGGCAGGGGGTCCAATCGGACCCCCCCCGGTGCCCGAGGCGGTCGGCTTTGGTCTGGGAGCGTTCAGAGATGAGGGGGAGGCCATCCATTCGTGCCCCCCCCTCGCGATCGCTCCCAGCCAATGAGATCATTCCCCTGCCTCTGTATAGTACACAGAGGCAGAGGAAATGATGTCATCTCTCCTCGGCTCGGTATTTTCATGCAGCATACGCCTCCCTTAGTGGTATAGTATCTGAACGGATCAATATCTGATCCGATCAGATTTATACTAGCGTCCCCAGCAGTTTAGGGTTCCCAAAAACGCAGTGTTAGCGGGATTAGCCCAGATACCTGCTAGCACCTGCGTTTTGCCCCTCCGCCCAGCCCAGCCCAGCCCACCCCACCCAAGTGCAGTATCGATCGATCACTGTCACTTACAAAACACATAACTGCAGCGTTCGCAGAGTCAGGCCTGATCCCTGCGATCGCTAACAGTTTTTTTGGTAACATTTTGGTGAACTGGCAAGCACCAGCCCCAAGCAGCATCAGATTAGCGCCAGTACCGCTAACACCCACGCACGCACCGTACACCTCCCTTAGTGGTATAGTATCTGATCGGATCAATATCTGATCCGATCAGATCTATACTAGTGTCTCCAGCAGTTTAGGGTTCCCAAAAGTGCAGTGTTAGCGGGATCAGCCCAGATACCTGCTAGCACCTGCGTTTTGCTCCTACGCCTGGCCCAGCCCAGCCCACCCAGGTGCAGTATCGATTGATCATTGTCACTTACAAAACACTAAACGCATAACTGCAGCGTTCGCAGAGTCAGGCCTGATCCCTGCAATCGCTAACAGTTTTTTTGTTAGCGTTTTGGTGAACTGGCAAGCACCAGCGGCCTAGTACACCCCGGTCGTAGTCAAACCAGCACGGCAGTAACACTTGGTGACGTGGCGAGTCCCATAAGTGCAATTCAAGCTGGTGAGGTGGCAAGCACAAGTAGTGTCCCGCTGCCACCAAGAAGAAGACAAACACAGGCCCGTCGTGCCCATAATGCCCTTCCTGCTGCATTCGCCAATCCTAATAATTGGGAACCCACCACTTCTGCAGCACCCGTACTTCCCCCATTCACATCCCCAACCAAATGCAGTCGGCTGCATGAGAGGCATTTTTATGTCCTCCTGAGTACCCCTACCCAACCAACCCCCCCCCCCCCCCCCAAAAAGATGTTGTGTCTACAGCAAGTGCGGATATAGGCGTGACACCCGCTATTATTGTCCCTCCTGTCCTGACAATCCTGGTCTTTGCATTGGTGAATGTTTTGAACGCTACCATTCACTAGTTGCGTATTAGCATAGGGTACTGCATTGCACAGACTAGGCACACTTTCACAGGGTCTCCCAAGATGCCATCGCATTTTGAGAGACCAGAACCTGGAATCGGTTACAGTTATAAAAGTTACAGTTACAAAAAAAAGTGTAAAAAAAAAAAAAAACTACAAAAAAATATAAAATAAAAAAAATAGTTGTCGTTTCATTGTTCTCTCTCTCTCTATTCTCTCTCTATTGTTCTGCTCTTTTTTACTGTATTCTATTCTGCAATGTTTTATTGTTATTATGTTTTATCATGTTTGCTTTTCAGGTATGCAATTTTTTATACTTTACCGTTTACTGTGTTTTATTGTTAACCATTTTTTTGTCTTCAGGTACGCTATTCACGACTTTGAGTGGTTATACCAGAATGATGCCTGCAGGTTTAGGTATCATCTTGGTATCATTCTTTTCAGCCAGCGGTCAGCTTTCATGTAAAAGCAATCCTAGCGGCTAATTAGCCTCTAGACTGTTTTACAAGCAGTGGGAGGGAATGCCCCCCCCCCACCGTCTTCCGTGTTTTTCTCTGGCTCTCCTGTCTCAACAGGGAACCTGAGAATGCAGCCGGTGATTCAGCCAGCTGACCATAGAGCTGATCAGAGACCAGAGTGGCTCCAAACATCTCTATGGCCTAAGAAACTGGAAGCTACGAGCATTTCATGACTTTGAGGGCAGAGGAGAGATCTAGGGTCTAATAGACCCCAATTTTTTCAAAAAACAGTACCTGTCACTACCTATTGCTATCATAGGGGAATTTACATTCCCTGGGATAACAATAAAAATGATTTTTAAAAAAAAATGAAAGGAACAGTTT